>NC_060188.1:27152082-27279582 GCF_021184085.1 Oncorhynchus gorbuscha | reverse complement strand
GACAGACAGACAGACAGACAGACAGACAGACAGACAGACAGACAGACAGACAGACAGACAGACAGACAGACAGACAGACAGACAGACAGACAGACAGACAGACAGAAAGAAAGACACAGAGACAGACAGAGAGAAAGAAGACACAGAGACAGACAGAGAGAAAGAAAGAAGACACAGACAGACAGACAGACAGACAGACAGACAGACAGACAGACAGACAGACAGACAGACAGACAGACAGACAGACAGACAGACAGACAGACAGACAGACAGACAGACAGACAGACAGAAAGAAGACACAGAGACAGACAGAGAGAGAGAAAGAAAGAAGACACAGACAGAGAGAAAGAAAGAAGACACAGACAGAGAGAAAGAAAGAAGACACAGACAGACAGAAAGACAGACAGACACAGACAGACAGACAGACAGACAGACAGACAGACAGACAGACAGACAGACAGACAGACAGACAGACAGACAGACAGACAGACAGACAGACAGACAGACAGACAGACAGAAAGAAGACACAGAGACAGACAGAGAGAGAGAAAGAAAGAAGACACAGACAGAGAGAAAGAAAGAAGACACAGACAGAGAGAAAGAAAGAAGACACAGACAGAGAGAAAGAAAGAAGACACAGACAGACAGACAGACAGACAGACAGACAGACAGACAGACAGACAGACAGACAGACAGACAGACAGACAGACAGACAGACAGACAGACAGACAGACAGACAGACAGACAGACAGACAGACAGAAAGAAAGAAGACACAGACAGAGAGAAAGAAAGAAGACACAGACAGAGAGAAAGAAAGAAGACACAGACAGACAGACAGACAGACAGACAGACAGACAGACAGACAGACAGACAGACAGACAGACAGACAGACAGACAGACAGACAGACAGACAGACAGACAGACAGACAGACAGAAAGAAGACACAGAGACAGACAGAGAGAAAGAAAGAAAGAAGACACAGAGACAGACAGAGAGAAAGAAAGAAGACACAGACAGAGAGAAAGAAAGAAGACACAGACAGACAGACAGACAGACAGACACAGACAGACAGACAGACAGACAGACAGACAGACAGACAGACAGACAGACAGACAGACAGACAGACAGACAGACAGACAGACAGACAGACAGACAGACAGACAGACAGACAGACAGACAGACAGAGAGAGAGAAAGAAAGAAGACACAGACAGAGAGAAAGAAAGAAGACACAGACAGAGAGAAAGAAAGAAGACACAGACAGAGAGAAAGAAAGAAGACACAGACAGAGAGAAAGAAAGAAGACACAGACAGACAGACAGACAGACAGACAGACAGACAGACAGACAGACAGACAGACAGACAGACAGACAGACAGACAGACAGACAGACAGAAAGAAAGAAAGAAGACACAGAGACAGACAGAGAGAAAGAAAGAAAGAAGACACAGAGACAGACAGAGAGAAAGAAAGAAGACACAGACAGAGAGAAAGAAAGAAGACACAGACAGAGAGAAAGAAAGAGGACACAGACAGAGAGAAAGAAAGAAGACACAGACAGAGAGAGAGAGAGAAAGAAAGAAGACACAGACAGAGAGAAAGAAAGAAGACACAGACAGAGAGAAAGAAAGAAGACACAGACAGAGAGAAAGAAAGAAGACACAGACAGAGAGAAAGAAAGAAGACACAGACACAGAGAAAGAAAGAAGACACAGACAGACAGACAGACAGACAGACAGACAGACAGACAGACAGACAGACAGACAGACAGACAGACAGACAGACAGACAGACAGACAGACAGACAGACAGACAGACAGACAGACAGACAGACAGACAGACAGACAGACAGACAGACAGAGGGGAGATATGAGAATTTCATTCTCCCTGGCTCATTAAACTGCAGTAGGTCCTATTCCTCTACTCGTTCTTTCTTTCGTTCTCCTCCCTCTCTCTCACCTTGCCCTTCTCCGTGAGGATCTGTTTGTAGTGCAGCCATCCCTCTCTCCATATGTCACTGTAGCTGATACTGCCCAGCTCCGAGGTGGAGTGGCGTTTGGAGCGCACCTCCTCCGCTGCCCCCAGACTGTCCAGAGACTAACACACACACACACACACACACACACACACACACACACACACACACACACACACACACACACACACACACACACACACACACACACACACACACACACACACACACACACACACACACACACACACACACACACACACACACACACACACACACACACACACACACACACACACACACACGACAGGTTTTTAGGATAAACACACCTAAAAACAAATGGTTTCAGACACACTCTCCTAGCTGCCAGAAATGGAAGGTCCTCTGCAATCTGCAGTGTGGTCACGTGTAGGATACAGCCAACTATTATTGTGAAACAGGGAAAAACTCACCCCATCAGTGAAGAAACTCTTCACTCTCTTTGGCAGCCTCCTATGGAGAATAAAAATGACTACTGTAAGATTTACTACAAAATGAAATGATCATATGATTCAGATGAATCCCTCCTAATCGATTCCCACGTCTCCCCCCCCCCGGCGATCCATTACTCACGAGAAGACGCGGCCCTCCTCTCTGAAGGTGTTGAGTCCCTCGTCACATGACTTGGAGCGCTCCGTGGTGATGGCTAGAAGATAGGAGGAACGGCGACTGGATTTAATACTGCCTGCTCAGTGGGAGACGGAGCGAGTGAGAGAGAGAGAGGGAAAGAAAGAGAAGTAGATGTAATGGTAGTCAGAGGATGTTAATAAAGGAGTGTGGGGTTAGCAGACGTGGGAGAGTGGTTGACAGAGAGGTGGAGGGTGGCTGGGGTGAGGTAGTGGGTGAAGAGGTGGGCTGGAAGGATGGAGTCAGGTTAGGTTAGCTCTTCTCAGGTCACTTCGCTCACTACTGTCATGCAAAGGGAGTCTGTCTGCGTGTCAGACTGGACTAAAGCTGGGTGTACGAGGACCACTGGACTTCATGCTCTAGTCTATACAGAGGAAATGTGGACCCTATTGGTAGAAAACACACTTTCTCCAAAAAGGTAGAGAGTAACCCCATTCACTTCAATGACGCACATGCATCTGCCTAGGCACCCGAGGAGTGACTACATTCGCTTTAGGGCGCGCATGCATCTTAACAGGCACAGAGAAGTACAGAAGACCTACTTACTGGAGGCCATTATACCTCATCGCCATGGAAAAACTGTCAATCAACTCATGCAGCGAAACAAAGGAGCATCCTGTGTACAGTAAGCCACTCTCTCCATAGATGTGGAGGTGGCATGTCTGCTAGCATGGTACCAGACACCGCAGAGAGGTGTGCTGGGTTCTGGTATTGCTGCATGCAGGGGGGTCGGTCCGGGGTAGTCCGGCTCAAGGGGGGCACTCACTGCAGTCGTGTGAGAAGAGCCTGGTTAGAGGGAAGGTGAAGGTGGGGGAGGCGGGGCTGGTGACGATGGTGGGAGCTGAGCTCATGCCGCTGGACACCACAGAGGAGGCGGGCACGTGGCGGGCACGGAGGTCAGCGCTGGGGCTCGTCGGCTCATCTGTATGGAGGGGGGGGGGTTAGGGAAGGATAGAGGGAGGAGAAGAGGGAAGGATAGAGGGAGGATGGGAGAGCGGTGAGGTACCACCACAGGGTCACTATACAGGACAGAGATACTGTTTTCACTGTTTTCTCTGAGAACCATTGACACGACACATTACTTACGTACCTCACTTTCTTTGTCCTCCTAACACGTAAATACAATGCACACAGTTTATAACGTGTTCTATGAAGCATCCTCAAAGAGAGATTGGAAGAAAATATTCAGAAAAGACTAAAGACTAAACTGCAATGTAGAACTTCAATAACGTAACTGTAAATGAGCAATACTACAACTCTATTGCGTAAAAAAAAACGGACAATAGACAAAATAATAAGGTGGAAAGTAAAACGGCATAAAGAGAGATTAAATCAACTCCCTACTGGTGTACTTGTGTCTGCTGCCTCCATGAGAAGAGTTCTTCAAATAGAAACGGAAAAGGCTTTGGTACCATGTAATAACGCTCGGTTTCAGTTCTTTATCAACTAGCGTGTTGGGAAGTATGTGTAAGGGTGTGTGTGATTCCTTGTGTTGGTTTGTATGAGTGCACTACACACACAAAAAAAGGAAACTATGTCTTGCTTGCACTGATAATGTCTTCGTTAGCTGTCATTTCAAGGTTGAATGGCAGAAATACACAAAACAACCATAAGTAATATATCTAAGATCAGGGTTGGGGAGTAATGGATTACATATAACGTGTCACATATAACTGATTACAACAACAAAAAACTAACTGTAATCCGTTACGTTACCAGCAAAAATATTGTAATCGGATTACAGAGTCCTTTGAAAAACTAGATGATTACTTATAGGATTACTTTTAAATTCAGAAAGGATGTTACCGGAAAAAATCTTTGACACCTTTCTGTTCTCAAAGACATTGAAATCAGCGGTAAAAAAAGGAGCAGGTTTAAGTTTGTTCCACCTGAGCGAGTCTGACCACAAGTCAGAGGCCACTAGGAGGACCACGCCAAGTGCGTTTGATGGATCGCGGGTAAAGAGCAGGAATAGGCCTCGGTAGGTTACAGTCCAAGCTATGTCTTCCAATGGTGCGACTGCTGTCAGCATCCAGAGATTCTACATCCTACTTGAATAAAGGCTTGGAGGCGAGGACGGCAGCAACGGGGTAGCCTGCGGGCAACACGGGCATCACTTAGAACCGGACATCACTTAGAACCGGACATCACTTAGAACCGGACATCACTTAGGAACTGATATCTACATAGATGACGCATTGATGTGACACACACTGCCACTCGAGCTATTTGTTTCTCACGGATTGTCGTCGTTGTAGGTGACTGTGTATTTTGACCCAATAATGGTTGAATGTAAGAGGTTCAAGCTGCCTATCACGTATTGTTTTTGCGACTGGTGGACAGCCAGTTGTTCTCGCAACAGCTGCATGGTGCAGATCCCAGCATTTGGAATAACAGTTTGAGAGACTTCCTCCCTTCTAAACTCCCCCGTGGTATTGTGCTCCACATACTGTCAAAAACAAGCTTCATTTAAGAAGACCACGAGTGGGGCTTTTATGGCTCAATCTAATTCGTCCTGATAAAAATGTAAAAAATCCACGGGCCTAACGGACACATACTCAAACTTGCAGACTTTTGATAGGCTTAACACAGCTACAAATGATTCTTCTCTCTCTGTCCTCAAATGATTATAAACAGAGTAGGCTAATAAGTCCTTTGTTTTTGCATCATGCTCAGGTAAAACTGTTTGGCTAATCTATATTTCCAAGTCCTATTCTTGAAGATCAAGGGGTATTGAATGAATTGAAATGACTGGAAATCTGACAGACTTTTTACATATTTTTAAAAATGTCACGATATAGACAAATCGTATTACAGGGGTGTGTGCTTAGTCCCCTCCTGTACTCCCTGTACACCCACCACGGCCAGTCCACGCACCACTCCAACAACATCATCCAGTTTGCTGACGACACGACGGTGGTAAGCCTGATCACCGGTGACGACGAGACAGCCTACAGGGAGGAGATCAGTGACCTGACAGTGTGGTGCCGGGACAACCTCTCCCTCAACGTCACTGAGACCAAGGAGCTGATCGTGGACTACAGGAAAAGGGGGTCTGAGTAGGCACCCATCCACATCGACAGGGCTGCAGTGGAGCTGGATCAGAGGTTAAAGTTCCTCGGGATCCAAATCACTAAGGACTTAAAATTATCCACCCCCCCCCCCCCACCCCCCCCCCCCCCCCCCCAGGACGTTGAAAAAGGTTGGCATGGGGCCCTGACATTCAAGTTCTACAGCTTCTCGACAGGCTGCGTCATTGCTTGGTATGCCAACAGCATAGAGCTAAAGAGGGTGGTGCGGACAGCCCTGTACATCCCTGGGCCTGAGTTCCCTACCATCCAGGACCTCTATGTCAGGCGTTGTGAAAAGAAGGCCCGGGAAATCGTTAAAGATTCCAGTCACCCATGTCACAGACCGTTGCATCAAGTCTGACACTAACAGGCTCCTGAACAGCTCATTTTCAAAGACTGCTAAATAGACCCTTGTATATATGTTTTTGCACTCGCTATGCACACTCATAGAACTCTACACAATCACACACACTGACACTCCACAACGCACATACCATGCACACACATTTATACTGACTTTACACACACGCACATACAATCTTCATTTACGCTACTGTTTATCATATATCCTGATGCCTACTCACCTTACCCCTATATATATATATATATATCAGTATTTTTGGGCGCTGATTTGCAGATCTTTTTTATATACCTTTATTTAACTAGGCAAGTCAGTTAAGAACACATTCTTACTTTCAATGACGGCCTAGGAACGGGGGGTTAACTGCCTCGTTCAGGGGCAGAACGACAGATTTTCACCTTGTCAGCTCGGGGGAGACTGCCTGTTACGCGAATGCAGTAAGCCAAGGTAAGTTGCTCGCTAGCATTAAACTTATCTTATAAAAACAATCATTCAATCATAATCACTAGTTAACGACACATGGTTGATGATATTACTAGATATTATCTAGCGTGTCCTGCGTTGCATATAATCTGACTGAGCATACAAGTATCTAAGTATCTGACTGAGCGGTGGTAGACAGAATCAGGCGCGTAAACATTCATTCAAACAGCACTTTCGTGCGTTTTGCCAGCAGCTCTTCTTTGTGCATCAAGCATTGCCCTGTTTATTACTTCAAGCCTATCAACTCCCGAGATGAGGCTGGTGTCACCGAAGTGAAATGGCTAGCTAGTTAGCACGCGATAAATAGAGGGATGGAAGCTATACTGTTACACTGACAATACTAAAGTGCCTATAAGAACATCCAATAGTCAAAGGTTAATGAAATACAAATGGTATAGAGGGAAATAGTCCTATAATTCCTATAATAACTACAACCTAAAACTTCTTACCTGGGAATATTGAAGACTCATGTTAAAATGAACCACCAGCTTTCATATGTTCTCATGTTCTGAGCTAGGAACTGAAACGTTAGCTTTCTTACATGGCAAATACTGCACTTTTACTTTCTTCTCCAACACTTTGTTTTTGCATTATTTAAACCAAATTGAACATGTTTCATTATTTATTTGAGGCTAAACTGATTTTATTGATGTATTATATTAAGTTAAAATAAGTGTTCATTCAGTATTGTTGTAATTGTCATTATTACAAATAAAATAAAATTAAAAAAATCAGCTGATTAATCGGTATCGCCTTTTTTGGGTCCTCCAATAATCGGTATCGGCGTTGAAAAATCATAATCGGTCAACCTCATATATATATATATATATATATATACACACACACACACCTCTATCAATCCAGTATGCCTGCACATTGTAAATATGGTTTTGTAACTGACCCTGTATATACAGCTACTGACCCTGGAAGTTGCAGGCTGGAACTGACCCAGTATATAGCTACTGATCCTGGAACTGACATTGTATATAGCTACTGACCCTGGAACTGACCCTGTATATATCTACTGATCCTGGACCTGACACTGTATATAGCTACTGATCCTGGAACTGACCCTGTATATATAGCTACTGACCACGTATATAGCTACTTATCCTGGAACTGACACTGTATATAGCTACTGACCCTGGAACTGACCCTGTATATAGCTACTGATCCTGGACCTGACACTGTATATAGCTACTGATCCTGGAACTGACCCTGTATATATAGCTACTGACCACGTATATAGCTACTGACCCTGGAACTGACACTGTATATAGCTTCTTACTTTCTCGTGTTCTTCTTATCTATGATTTTTTTTCTTGTGTGTTTTTGTTCTACCTTGTGATCTTTTGCACTAATTATTGATTACTGCATTGTTGGGTTTATAGCTCGCAAGAAAGGCATTTCACTGTTGTGCGTGTGACATCAAAACATGAATCTTATCTGTATCAAAGTACAAAGAAATGGCTTAAAAGAGGCCTACATACACCATAAAGAAATGGCTTAAAAGAGGCCTACATACACCATAAAGAAATGGGTTAAAAAAGGCCTACATACACCATAAAGAAATGGGTTAAAAGAGGCCTACATACACCATAAAGAAATGGGTTAAAAGAGGCCTACATACACCATAAAGAAATGGGTTAAAAGAGGCCTACATACACCATAAAGAAATGACTTAAAAGAGGCCTACATACACCATAAATAAATGGCTTAAAAGAGGCCTACATACACCATAAATAAATGGCTTAAAAGAGGCCTACATACACCATAAAGAAATGGGTTAAAAGAGGCCTACATACACCATAAAGAAATGACTTAAAAGAGGCCTACATACACCATAAATAAATGGCTTAAAAGAGGCCTACATACACCATAAAGAAATGACTTAAAAGAGGCCTACATACACCATAAATAAATGGGTTAAAAGAGGCCTACATACACCATAAAGAAATGACTTAAGAGGCCTACATACACCATAAATAAATAGCTTAAAAGAGGCCTACATACACCATAAAGAAATGACTTAAAAGAGGCCTACATACACCATAAATAAATGGCTTAAAAGAGGCCTACATACACCATAAAGAAATGGGTTAAAAGAGGCCTACATACACCATAAAGAAATGGGTTAAAAGAGGCCTACATACACCATAAATAAATAGCTTAAAAGAGGCCTACATACACCATAAAGAAATGACTTAAAAGAGGCCTACATACACCATAAATAAATGGCTTAAAAGAGGCCTACATACACCATAAAGAAATGGGTTAAAAGAGGCCTACATACACCATAAATAAATGGCTTAAAAGAGGCCTACATACACCATAAAGAAATGG
This sequence comes from Oncorhynchus gorbuscha, assembly GCF_021184085.1. Lineage (NCBI taxonomy): Eukaryota > Metazoa > Chordata > Actinopteri > Salmoniformes > Salmonidae > Oncorhynchus > Oncorhynchus gorbuscha. The sequence continues at coordinate 27,270,685 of NC_060188.1, read as the reverse complement.
GTTAAAAGAGGCCTACATACACCATAAAGAAATGGGTTAAAAGAGGCCTACATACACCATAAAGAAATGGGTTAAAAGAGGCCTACATACACCATAAAGAAATGGGTTAAAAGAGGCCTACATACACCATAAAGTAAAACGCAACATCCATGTATGGCCAGCTATGTAAACTCTAACGTTGGTTTATCCTGCAATAGATGTCGTTCAATTGGTAATATTCATTTTTGTCTTCTTCTAATGCGTCTTAAGTAGCCTAAAAGCAACTGAAAGTAATCAGATTGTTACAGAGTTTGCGTGATCCAGAAGTTACATTACCGATTACAATTGTGGACAGATAACGAGTAACTAACGCATGTCATTTAGGAAAAAAAATGGAATCAAATGTATTTGTCACATACACATGGTTAGCAGATGTCAATGTGAGTGCAGCAATATAACCTAACAATTCCACAACTACCTTATACACACAAGTGTAAAGGAATGAATATGAATATGTACATAAAAACACATGAATGAGTGATTCCCGAACGGCATAGGCAAGATGCAGTAGATGATATAGAGTACAGTATATACATATGAGATGAGTATTGGAGGGTATAAAAACATTATATGAAGTAACCTACCCAACCTTGTCCAAGATAACCATGCAACGTTCATCTCAACCAGTCTAAAACACACACAAGGGGATTTGAAACCAGCCAGCCACAACACACTTTCTGACTGACACGGAGGATTATGGACCAGACTAGTGTTTGCATGTAGAGAGGGAAGGGTAAGGTTTTGCCCATGTTTAACTTTTGTAGCTTCAGGTCCTAATGCTGGCCTCACTAATAACCACGGCTGCTGCGCCTGTCTGAATACCTTCACTAAACAGCAGAGGGCAGCAGATCTTCAGTCTCAAGTGGAAGCAATGGCTCAAAGCCGACTTGGCTCTCAACTCCAAACCAGCCCCTATAGGCTTAACATGAACTTTTGAAACTTAATGGTGTGCTTTCTTGTATTGTTATACAAGGTGCTCAAAACATAACTTGTCGTGCAAGACTCGTCCCTCTCTCCCCCATGTTTCTTCTCTGATCAAACATACTTCTCCACAGACATCATTTATCTCCCCTTTATTCCTATCTGCTTCCACTTTCACTGTCTTCCACCTGCTCCCCTCTGTCTCTCGACATCTCCCTCACCCCTCCTCTTCGCTCTGTATCAGTCCGTTTCTCGTCTCGGTGCTAGGGCCAGCCCAACAGAGGCAATAGGAGAAGGGGCGGAAACATTCCCAATCTGGGATGTGGAATCTGCCTGTTTACAGCCGAGCCCAGAAATAGCCGCTCTCGCTGCCTGTGGGTTTAACAAGGGCCATCATTAACAGAACCAGAACAGCAGAGCCAGTAGAGAGAGGAGTCCTGGGTGGGAGCCACCACAATACTGGCCGTAGAATGGATCAGGGCTCTATACTACCACAGCACACTCCTACAGCCTACTACCACTTCTCTATAGGAGACGCCATGACCTCACCCGCTCACACAGAGACACAGACAGAGGGTGAAAGAGAGATTTCTTCTTTGAGAGCATAGGCCATGTTTTGGCCAGCTCAGTGTGTGTGTGTGTGTGTCTGTTGTGGGGAGGGTATAGTGGTACACAAAGGCAGCATTGAGGGCGGTGGGCACAGAGTGCAATGCCTGAGGCTGGCAGTGTGACAGAGACAGTCTGGACCCCTACTGTACTGTGCCTCACAGGGGGTTCCACTACCACCAGGCCTCCTGTCCTATCATCTACAATACTGGGTTCCCCAAAAAAGGAGGCTCAGGGGGTACAGTATAACCTGCCATCCTAATGAGACCCAGTCCTAGGATTTACAGTAAAAATGCTCCAATATGTAATTCCTTTCATTGGTTTTGTTACCGCAAGCTACCAACACTATTCAAAAGGAGACTACAGTGAGTGAAAGCACCATATAGAGAACGCTAAGTCAAACTACCGATACTAGAGGGCAAGAGAATTCAACCACCGTCCTGGACAGCACAGACTCTGTGCTTTTGTGTGTCCGTCTACTACACGGCCTCTTCATCTACGGTCAACAGAACAGCAGCCTATTAAATCATGCTCCCAAACAACCAGATCACAGATCCAGCAAGAGAGAAGTTAAGTTTCAGTCTTTGGTCTTGTAACGTGCCTCAGCTTGCCACCCCGACTGCCTAGTTTCGGTACATTTTTGCTCTGAGCAGGAGGGAAGAGAAGGAGCAAGAAGTTTCTCCGTTTTCTGGTTCTCTTCCCTATTACATCCTTTCATGTATAAGTCTCCCTCTCTCTCTATAGCTTCCGTAACGGCTTGGCCCCAGATTGAGGGCATCTATCGATCTCCCCATTTCAAACGTAGGTACACGTTTCCGACGCAGCTCATTTGAATATGCTTTGCACCTTGCTGACCCAGGTTGTTGTCCCGACCATCTGAGGGAGTAGCCTACCTCGCCTAGAGAAAGTCTACACGACCCCTTGAATTTTGTCACATTCTATTGTGTTACAAAGTGGGATTCAAATGGATTTCGTTGTCATTTTTTTTTTTGTCAACGATCGACACAAAATACTCTAAAAGATGAACGAATAATAAAACACTACTATGACTTGATTAGTTAAGTATTCACGCCCCTGAGTCGATACATGTTAGAGGCACATTTGGCAGGCGATTACAGCGGTCTTGTAAGAGCTTTGCACACCTGGATTGTGCCACATTTGCCAATTATCCTTTAAAAATAAAAAAATGATCTTCAAGCTCTGTCAAGGTGTTGGGGATCATGGTTAGACAGCAATTTTCACGTCTTGCCGTAGATTTTAAAGCAGATTTAAGTCAAAACTGTAACTTGGTCACTCTTTGCCCCGAAGTCAAGCATATCCATACCATGACGCAGACACCACCATGCTTGAGAATAAGGAGGCAGTAACTGAGTGAGGTTTTGGACCAAACATAAGGATTTGCACTTAGGCCAAAAAAGTGTATTCCTTTGCCGTGTAGTTTTTGCAATATTACTTTCATGCCGTATCGCATATATAAGCAATATTTTCATTCTGTATATTGGTATTCTTATTTCCACTCTGTCATTTAGGTCAGTAATTGTGGAGTCACTACAATGTTGTGGACCCATCTTCAGTTTTCTCCCATCGATGCCATTGAACTCTGTAACTGTTTTAAAATCACCACCGGCCTCATGGTAACATCCCTGAGCAGTTTCATTCCTGTCCTGCAGCTCAGTTCAGAAGGACGACTGTATGTTTGATGTGTCTGGGTGGTTTAATACATCACCCACAGCATAATTATTAACTTGACCATGCTTAAAGAGATATTCAATGTCTGATGTGTTATTGTTACACATCCACCAATCACTGCCTTTCTTTATGAGGCTTTAGAAAAGCTCCCTGGTCTTTGTAGTTCAATCTGTGCTTGAAATTCAATACTTGACTGAGGGATAATACATACATATGTGGTATGTATGGGGGACAGAGGAAGGGTTGGTCACTCAATCATGTCAACCCCTATTATTTCACACAGTGAGTCCATGTAGCTTATGTGATTTGTTAAGAGACATTTTACTCCTGAACTCATTCAGGCTTAAACAAAGGGGTTGAATACTTATGCAACAAGTATATTTGAGTTATTCCATTTTTATTAATGAGTTAAAATTGGCAAAATGTTCTTTTCACTTTGACAATATTGAGTATTTTGTGTAGATCAATGACAAAAAAAAACAACACAATTAAATCTATTTCAATCCCACTGTGTAAACGCAACAAAATGTGAAAAATGTTCAAGGGGGTGTAGACTTCCTATAGGTACTGCATGTGGCCCTGGCCTGGTCCTGCCTTAGCTGTGGTTGGTTGGTTTGCCTGTGGTTTGACCGTAGGGCTCGAGGCTTATGGTCTGTTGATTAGTACTGTACATGTTGGAGTAGTTGGCTATTTAGTGAGGCTCTGATATGTTCATCATGTGTTCTTTCAGCAGCAGAAGAGAGACAACAAGCTGAGACACGACCAGATACCTCCTGTTCTGTTCTCACAAACACACACACATACGCACACACATACGCACATACATACGCACATACATACATACATACATACATACATACATACATACATACATACATACATACATACATACATACATACATACATACATACATACATACATACATACATACATACATACATACATACATACATACATACATACATACATACATACATACATACATACATACATACATACATACATACATACATACATACATACATACATACATACATACATACGCACATACAAATGTGTGATGACAGTAGAACACACACGTAGTACGCACATACAAACACGTTCAAACAGTTACAAAGCCCAGAGGGTCACCTCAGTAGATCCAGGCATACTGCCAAAAGTTATGGTTATTATTCGATTTTCAACCAATTCATATATACTATTATTCAATGTTTTTGTCATTTAGCAGACGCTCTTATCCGGAGCGACTTACAGGAGCAATTAGGGTTACGTGCCTTGCTCAAGAGCACATCGGCAGATTTTTTACCTAGTCGGCTGGGGGACTCAAACCAGCAACCTTTTGGTTACTGGCCCAACGCTCTTAACCGCTAGGCTACCTGTTGCCCAACTTGGCTGGAACTAAAAGGGAATTCATGGCAGTGACGTAGAGAGAAAGATATTCTCCCTGTTGTGAAAGCAGACAGACTGACAGATAGGTGGACAGACAGACGTACTCTGTGATCAGACACACGCTAGTGAGACAGAGTCAGCTTCCACCTCATCTCGGTCTGAGAGACTGGGTGAGGAGGAGGAGGAGGAGGAGGGGGGGGGTTAGTGAAGTCCCGTAAATTATGATTCAATCAAACACTACTAATACCGCCTGCATGTCTGCGGGAAGTGCCAGTATTACCCAACACAAACAAAGACACAGACTGGAGACAGAGTAAGGAGAAGCCCGGAGCCTGGCCACACAGGCAGAGACCCACAGAGGAAATGAAGGGTACAGAGAGAAGGGTTCTATTCTCTAAATACTGGCCAAGTCATAGTCTACGTCCTCCCATCTTTCTGGTCAATCTTTCTGGTAAGCTTCTTGTTTGTCTTTACAAACAGTCAGTTTCCAGTAAGTTCCAGTAAGATCAATCAGGAGGAATATGTTTGTGTCATAAACAGAAGTGGGAGTGATGAGGTCTGCAAGTTACATGGAGGGGTAGGGAGAGGAAGAGGTGTGTGGGGTGGTGGAGGTGCTTACCTATAAAGGGAATGGAGGCCATTGCGTCATCCTCTACAGACAGGGGGGCCAGGTTGCCATTGGTACGGTGCGGGGCACCATCTCCTGAGGGGCGAGGGGCGGGGGCAGCGTTGTGGGGGTCAGGGGGAAACACAGGGGGTTCCGTGCCATCTACAGGCAGGGTGTAGTGGGGGTGGCGCATGGCGTGGGCGCTCCTTCGCCCCGTGGGGGTTTCTGTCTCAGTTTGACCTCCTGGGCCTGAGCTACCACCTCCACCTGGCCTTCCACTGCCCCTCTGTCATGGTTGGTGGGGCGGTAGGCCTTGTCAAGGGGCTCAGGGGTGGTGGAGGCCAGGGGGGATGGAACTGAGGGGACAACACCCTCAGGGGGGCTGGTTTTGGGGGTGGGGGCCCAGCTGAGGTGGGGGCCAAGGTAGGAGGGGTCCCTGAAGGAGGGTTGCTGCATGATACGGCCTGTCTTGCGGTTGAAGGAGGGGCTGTAGCTGCGGTAACCTACTGGCTGGTCGTCCAGGCTCTGTCCGGTGGGCAGACGTCTGCTCTGGGGGACTGGCTGTTGGGGCTGGGGCTGGGTATGTGGGTGGGACTGTGATTGGGTTTTGTGGTGCGGCTGTGTTAGACGGCCCATAGAGGGGGCCGGCGCAACACCGTAATGGTTCCCCTGCCGCTGATAGGCCTCAGTTCTGGGTGCTTGCTGTGAGGCCTGCTGCAGCCAGGCGGGCCTCTCGAAACGGGGTGACCCCAGCATCTCCAGCGAGTGGCCATTGCGGTCATACTGTACCAGCAGGTTCTCCGACCGGGCTCTGCTGCCGTAGGAGGAGTGGTGACTCTGGTCCCGGGCCCCCTCCCAGTCTCTGTAGGTCCAAGAAGGGTCCCCGTGGGGGCCGGGGCCTGACTGTTGCAGTAGCATCAGGGTGTCCTGGGAGGCGCTGTGGGGCCAGCCGCCCGGACCCCGTCGGTGGCGCCCGGGGCCTGTCTCACACAGCCTGTCCTGAGAGTAGCTGCGGTGGCGTTGGTGCATGCTGCCACTGCGGCCCTGGCGCTGCTCAGCAGCTTGGTTGTAGTACCACTCAGACAGGGCCTGTTGGCAGTGATGGCTGCGGCTGGGGCTGGGCTGGAGAGGGCTGGCCCAGGCCTGGCTGCCTTTCCGGGGCTGAGAAGAGGCGGTGGTGGCGGTGGCATTGTGGTTGACGTAGTGGACACGCAGAGGGCTGCTGAGGGGCCCTCCTGAGGAGGAAGATGAGGAGTAGGAGCGGCCCCTGGTCTGTCCCGTAGGCTGCTGTCCGGTCACACCGCACTGGATCTCCTCCGCCCTGTGGGGGGGGCTACTGTGTCCGCCCCACCCCTCCTGCCAGCTGGCCGTGCTGCCCACGGTGGAGCGGTTGTCCAGGGGGGACAAAGGGCTGGCGGAGCCTGCCCAGCAGCTCCAGTTGTCCAGCTGGTTCTGGCCCATGAGGGCCGGGGCCCCAGAGGGAGGCTGGGACTTGGCGCGGGGAGCGTAGCAGAGGGGCGGGGGTACCGGAAGGTTCCGGGCTCCCCCTGTGTAAGGCTCGTTGCCCCTCAGGTAGGCATCCTGGGAGTATGCCTGTAGTGGGAGACAGAGAGGGAGAGAGGTGAGACAAACAGGAGGAGTTCAGGTGACGAACAGAGGTCAGAGGGGAAGGAAGGAGCGATACAATTGCTTTGACAGTCACAGGTTTGACCGGCACATCATTCAAAGCTCCTTGTTAACTATGATGTTACACAGCAAGCGACGTCTAGAATCATCTGTGTTCCTCCTCCTACCACCGCAGTCTGCTCAGCCATGGTGACTGTTAGGGGCCCCAACTCAGCCTCCAACACAAACACAGCTACTAGTTAGCTGCAGGCACTAGCACGCACCTTGAGGAAGAGCCACAACACAGCAACCGTCTGCAGCCACACAGACACAGAGCAATGTTCCAAATATACCGCTACAACAAAACACTGACTTAAAACAACAACAAATCTGGATCTATCAAAACAAGCACAAAATCTCACTGTTACGGCGAGCTTGATCCAATACGCCCGCAACAACACCACACGTCTAAAGTATCGCTCAGCGTTCAGCCCCTCAAGCTACAGCCGCAACACCGATTAAGAAACTACAAAGCTACAGACTTAAAACCACTTTGCCCCAAATTAATTTATATCAAAAGGCAACACTTAAAGATGAAGTGTTCAGGCTTTACCTCAGAGAGCAGGGCAAGCCCACACTCAGTCTGGCAGTGTCTCTCAGGCTCAATACTGGCTTCAAGTCACTCACAGAGGAAGAGGAGAGGAGGGGAACTCTGTTTGCTTCCCACAGACACTAACACTCCCGTTGCTACGATTTACCGACGCTCTCCCTCTCTCTCCTTCTTTCTCGAGGTTGTGTCTCGACTTCTTCTTTAGACTCCTTTTTTTTGTGTATCTCTCGCTGTTCTTTCTTGCCATCTGTCGAACTTTCTTCTTCGTTCAGTATGCTGTCCTCAGACAAGCCCTTCCAAACGCTCTCTCTCTCACACACTCTCTCTCTCTCTCTCTCTCCTGTGGGAGGGTGGAAGGGGGCATGGCTAGAGCTGGTGATGTCACCACTGGAATGCAACCGATGCCCGTGGTGCGTTGAGGGGCGGAGAGAAGGGTGGAGGCGTGGAGGGTGGGGGAGTGGTAGTAGGGGTTGAAGGAGGGCAGTATTTGGAAGGGGAAAGACGTGGTGCTTGGTGGGTAGGGGGTTGTGTGTGTGAGAGAGAAGCCCAGGTCGGGCGCCCAGGTCTGGGAGGTTGTGTTAGCGTTGTGCCCCTGGGTTGCTCCTCCTGGTCCAGAGGAGAGGCGGTGATATGCTCTGCATGTCTGGTCATGTGAGTAAGTGGTGGAGCAATTTATGGACCGAGGCTAAATGTGTGCGTGTGCGTGTGTAGGTAGCCGCTTTTCATGTGACGCTTCAACAGAACTTTGGATAATAGCTTGAATGAATGTGTGTTGTAATCTAAGGACAGACTAGAAAGCATCTGCATCACAGCCTAGCTAGTTCCTGAGAGCTGAGAATGTCAACTCAAAGCAATGGAATGACAAGCATGACGATATCCAAGGTGTTCTCTCTCTGCAGTATTAGTATTCTTAAATCAACAAACTTATCAATGAATTTGTCAGGTATTCATTTCTGAGTATTTCTATTAGGGTGTAGTGTGGTTGAAATATCATACTCACACTTACCAGCTGCAGCACGTCTTCACCTTTTGGCATTATAGAGACCTCCAACACACTCTCACTGTGGAGGGAACGAGAAGAAAGGAGAGAGGAACAAGGAAGAGAGGGCAAAGAGAGGGGGAACCGAAGAGAGGGGAGAGAAGGAGGGAGGAAGGGGAGAAGGGGAAAAGGAACACAGATGGAAGGGTAGGAAAAACAATATAATTCCACATTTTTTCCAAACTCTATCATGTTACAGTAAGAGAAGACTTTCCCCCTGTTGTGACGAAGGGTTTTGTTTTGCTGTGAGATGAGTTGATCAGCAACCATGTCACAGGAGACCCTGTTGACGATGACCCTGGTGACTCTACTGCTCTCCGTGGATGTGTTCTGGACACTCAATGCTCCCGGCTATTCTCTTCAGGAGGAAGTGATCACACAAGTCGAGGACGACTTACACAACTGAACATGTTCCACATTCCAGAATCATGCTATACATACATAGAAAATGCAAAGTAAAACGACACGAGACATGTCTCGTACATAAACGACACATACAGTGCATTCGGAAAGCATTCAGACCCCTTGACTTTTTCAAACATTATGTTAAGTTATTAAGTTGAGTTAAGTATTCATTCAGACTGTTTGCTATGAGACTTGAAATTGAGCTCAGGTGCATCCTGTTTCCATTGAGCTCAGGTGCATCCTGTTTCCATTGAGCTCAGGTGCATCCTGTTTCCATTGAGCTCAGGTGCATCCAGTTTCCATTGAGCTCAGGTGCATCCTGTTTCCATTGAGCTCAGGTGCATCCTGTTTCCATTGAGCTCAGGTTCATCCTGTTTCCATTGAGCTCAGGTGCATCCTGTTTCCATTGAGCTCAGGTGCATCCAGTTTCTACAACTTGATTGGAGTCCACCTGTGGTGAATTCTGTTGATTGGACATGATTTGGAAAGGAACACACCTGTCAATATAAAAGGTCCTACAGTCGACAGTGCATGTCAGAGCAAAAACCAAGCCAGGAGGTGGAAGGAATTGTCCGTAGAGCTCCGAGACAGGATTGTGTCGAGGCACAGATCTGGTGAAGGGTACCAAAAAATGTCTGCCGTATTGAAGTTCTTCAAGAACAGTGGCCACCACCAAGACTCTTCTTAGAGCTGGCCGTCCAGCCAAACGGAGCAATCCGGGGAGAAGGGCCTTGCATGGTCAGAAGGGCCTTGGTCTGACAGAACTCCAGAGTTCCTCTGTGGAGGTGGGAGAACCATCCAGAAGGACAACCATCTCTGCAGCACTCCACCAATCAGGCATTTAGGGTAGAGTGGCCAGGCGGAAGATACTCCTCAATAAAAGGCACATGACAGCCCACTTGGACTTTGCCAAAAGGCACCTAAAGGACTCTCTGGTCTGATGAACCAAGATGAAAAACTCTTTGGTCTGAATGCCAAGCATCACGTCTGGAGGAAACCTGGCACCATCCCCACGGTGAAGCATGGTGGTGGCAGCATCAAGCTGTGGGGGTGTTTTTCAGCTGCAGAGACTGGGAGACTAGTCAGGATCGGGGGAAAGATGAACGGAGGAAAGTACAGAGAGATCCTTGATGAAAACCTGCTCCAGAGAGCTCAGGACCTCAGACTGGGGCGAAGGTTCACCTTCCAACAGGACCACGACCCTAAGCACACAGCCAAGACAACACAGGAGTGGCTTCGGAACAAGTCTCTGAATGTCTTTGAGTGACCCAGCCAGAGCCCGGACTTTAACCCGATCGAACATCTCTGCAGAGACCTGAAAATAGCTGTGCAGTGACGCCCCCCCGATCCAACCTGACAGAGCTTGAGAGGATCTGCAGAAAATAATGGGAGAAACTCCCCAAATACAGGTGTGCCAAGCTTGTACCGTCATACCCAAGAATACTCAACACTGTAATCGCTGCCAAAGGTGCTTCAACAAAATACTAAGTCTGAATACTTATGTAAATGTGACATTTCAGTTTATTTTTAATTCACCCTCTGAATAGCACACATACACAATCCATGTCTCAATTGCCTTAAAAATCCTTCTTTAACCGGTCTCCTGCCCTTCATCTACACTGATTGAAGTGGATTTAACAAACTTTTTAAAAACTGTTTTTACTTTGTCGTTATGGGGTATTGTGTGTAGATTGATGAGGGGGGGAAAAACTATTTAATCCATTTTAGAATAAGGCCGTAAAAAAGTCAAGGGGTCTGAATACTTTACGAATGCGCTGTACATACTGTGGGTGCACACACAGATGCACACGCAGTACAGTGGCTCATACCTGTTCTGTATGAGGGCGATCACCTGGGAGTAGGTTTTCCCCAGGACACTCTCTCCATTCACCTTCACCAGCCGATCCCCTGCAACACACATAAGAGCATACATATTTAAATCCCAGTATGACCAAACACAGAACAGATATTCATTGATACACTCTCAATAAAAAAAGAACAAAGAGCCCCCCCCCCACTGACCCCAGTTACACCCCCCCAGACACAGGACTCCTGCAGAGGAATATCCTGGTGGGGAAGGTCAGGGGAGGGAGGGTCAGGGAGACCCCAGACCCAGACTTCCTGCTGAGGGATGTGTGGGGGGTGGTTAAGATAGGGACTGAGGATTTGTGTATGGAAATATAGAACTATGTGCTTGCAGTAGTTGCTGTGAAGTCAGGAAGGACACAGTGTCGCCTCAGGGTTTGTTGTGTGTTGATATACCGGATCATAAGCCCGAGGCAAAAGGCCTGGATCTGTTTGTGTTTGGCAGGAGAAGGGATGAGTCATTCGTTATGTGTTAGTGTGTGGATGTGTTTTGGTGGTGTGTGTGTGTGTGTGTATATTTATATAGGAGTAATGGTTTAGCTTGGCTGGGCTGCAGGGAGAGGAATGTTGCCCAGCTTAGCTTGCAAGACACGACAGGAAAACATCTCTAATTAGCTCCAACTTACACTGCTGGGTATTTGTCAGCCTGTGTCAGTCTGTTCTCATCAGTATCATTACTAATTTCCTAAGACAATAATGCAACTTTAATGTGTGTGTGTGTGTGTTTTTGCTGAACATGGTCTGGTGGGTATCCTTGTTGAATCATTGGGAGCACCTGACTCCTTCCTATCATCCATGTGTGATCATGTCGGACGATCTCCTAAGGTTATTTCCATTGCAAATCAGGCTGTTCCTGCACACACGCAATCTCCCGTCCCTCTCTTTCTCGTTCGCTTTCAAAACAGACATTTTCCTTACCTGTACACAAGCCAGCCTGGTGAGCGGGACCTCGCTCTTTCACATTCTTGACAAATATGGTGTCCATTGGCTCCAACCTACTTCTCCCTACATGGCACAATGCAGTATGTTACTGTCACTTCATTCTTCAATTGATGAAATATATCATTGCCCACTGGGCACAGACAATTCAACGTCCATTCAGTGTTGGTTCAACGTAATGTCTTTGAAATGATGTGCAAGCAACAGTGAACCCGTGTGGGCCTAGTGGAATTATACTATAAGCGTCAATATCATGACATGAGCATAAATACCGCCAATAATCCAATTGAGACTCAATAAAAGGACAACTCTATGTACAGGTTCAAGTTCAGGTTCACTCCACCTTTTCTTAACAGTGGGCATTACAAGCTAAAGAATCAAACTGTTCTAGGAACAGTGTTTTGGGGCCACAAGGTCATTGGCAGCAGTGGGACCCTCTCCTGCAGGGGACGCAGTGTAGCTAGAGGGGGACCCTGGCTAGGAGTGGCGGTGACATCACCGAGACACCAGAGTCTAGTGGCGATGGTGTCGACTGAGGGAGACGACTTACCCTTTCCATTCCCGTTCTCCTCGTCCTGTGAAGACAACGAAAAACAACATCAACACTGATATCCAGGCCCATACAGACAATGTCACCCAGGGAACAAAGCTCCATGGCAGCCTAAACACCAGTTCACAGAACGTCCACCTCTTTCCAGGAAACCAGAATGACACAGGTGTTAAGGAAGGGTGGAGTTGGGGTGAGGAAACATGAGCTCATTGGAATGGCTGAAGTGGGATAAATGCAACAGAGTCGAACATGTGGTTTCCGTATGTATGATGCGTTTGATACCGCTCCATTCAGTCCATCCCAGCCATTACAATGAGCCAGTCCTCCTATAGCTCCTCCCACCAGCCTCCCCTGGTGTGCACGTGTGGTTGTTTGTGTGAATGGAAGCTGCCAAACGCTCAAAGTGTCCCCTCAGCTCTTGTTCATGCAGTGTCTGTCTCTGTGCAAAACGTATCAAATCAAACCTTATTTGTCACACGCGCCGAATGCAACAAGTGTAGACTTTACCGTGAAATGCTTACTTACAAGCCCTCAGCCAACAGTGCAGTTCAAGAAGAAGAAAGTATTTACCAAATAGACTAAAATAAAAAGTAGTAATAAAAAGTAACACAATAAGAATAACGAGGCTATATACAGGGGGCACCGGTACCGAGTCAGTGTGGAGGCTATATACAGGGGGCACCGGTACCGAGTCAGTGTGGAGGCTATATACAGGGGGCACCGGTACCGAGTCAGTGTGGAGGCTATATACAGGGGGCACCGGTACCGAGTCAGTGTGGAGGCTATATACAGGGGGCACCGGTACCGAGTCAGTGTGGAGGCTATATACAGGGGGCACCGGTACCGAGTCAGTGTGGAGGCTATATACAGGGGGCACCGGTACCGAGTCAGTGTGGAGGCTATATACAGGGGGCACCGGTACCGAGTCAGTGTGGAGGCTATATACAGGGGGCACTGGTACCGAGTCAGTGTGGAGGCTATATACAGGGGGCACCGGTACAGGGTCAGTGTGGAGGCTATATACAGGGGGCACCGGTACCGGGTCAGTGTGGAGGCTATATACAGGGGGCACCGGTACCGAGTCAGTGTGGAGGCTATATACAGGGGGCACCGGTACCGAGTCAGTGTGGAGGCTATATACAGGGGGCACCGGTACTGAGTCCGTGTGGAGGCTATATACAGGGGGCACCGGTACCGAGTCAGTGTGGAGGCTATATACAGGGGGCACCGGTACCGAGTCAGTGTGGAGGCTATATACAGGGGCACCGGTACCGAGTCAGTGTGGAGGCTATATACAGGGGGCACCGGTACCGAGTCAGTGTGGAGGCTATATACAGGGGGCACCGGTACCGAGTCAGTGTGGAGGCTATATACAGGGGGCACCGGTACCGAGTCAGTGTGGAGGCTATATACAGGGGGCACCGGTACCGAGTCAGTGTGGAGGCTATATACAGGGGGTACCGGTACCGAGTCAGTGTGGAGGCTATATACAGGGGGCACCGGTACCGAGTCAGTGTGGAGGCTATATACAGGGGCACCGGTACCGAGTCAGTGTGGAGGCTATATACAGGGGCACCGGTACCGAGTCAGTGTGGAGGCTATATACAGGGGGCACCGGTACCGAGTCAGTGTGGAGGCTATATACAGGGGGCACTGGTACCGAGTCAGTGTGGAGGCTATATACAGGGGGCACCGGTACAGGGTCAGTGTGGAGGCTATATACAGGGGGCACCGGTACCGGGTCAGTGTGGAGGCTATATACAGGGGCACCGGTACCGAGTCAGTGTGGAGGCTATATACAGGGGCACCGGTACCGAGTCAGTGTGGAGGCTATATACAGGGGGTACCGGTACCGAGTCAGTGTGGAGGCTATATACAGGGGGCACCGGTACCGAGTCAGTGTGGAGGCTATATACAGGGGGCACCGGTACCGAGTAAGTGTGGAGGCTATATACAGGGGGCACCGGTACCGAGTCAGTGTGGAGGCTATATACAGGGGGCACCGGTACCGAGTCAGTGTGGAGGCTATATACAGGGGGCACCGGTACCGAGTCAGTGTGGAGGCTATATACAGGGGGCACCGGTACCGAGTCAGTGTGCAGGCGTACAGGATAGTTGAGGTAGTCTGTACATGTAGGTGTGGGCTAAGTGACTATGTATAGGTAACAAACAAACAGCGAGTAGCAGCAGTGTACAAAAGGGAGGGGGGGGTCAATGTAAATTGTCTGGTGCAGTAGCAGAGAAAACAGTCTATAACTTGGGTGACTGGAGTCTCTGACAATTTCATGGGCTTTCCTCTGACACCGCCTATTATATAGGTCCTGGATGGCAGGAAGCTTAGGTCCTGGATGGCACTACCTCTGTAGTGCCTTACGGTCAGATGCCGAGTAGTTGCCATAACAGGCGGTGATGCAACCGGTCAGGATTCTCTCGATGGTGCAGCTGTATAACCTTTTGAGGATCTGGGGACCCATGCCAAATAATTTCAGGAGGAAAAGGTTTTGTCGTGCCCTCTTCATGACTGTTTTGGTATGTTTGGACCATGATAGTTTGTTGGTGATGTGGACACCAAGGAACTTGAAACTCGACCTGCTCCACTTCAGAGGAAGGTGTTTAGGCCCAGGGTCCTTAGCTTAGTGATGAGCTTTGTGGGCACTATGGTGTTGAACGCTGAGCTGTAGTCAATGAACAGCATTCTCACATAGGTGTTCCTTTTGTCCAGGTGAGAAAGGGCAGTGTGGAGTGTTATTGAGACTGCGTCATCTGTGGATCTGTTGGGGCGGTATGCAAATTGGAGTGGGTCTATGGTGTCCGGGAGGATGTTGTTGATGTGAGCCATTACCAGCCTTTCAAAGCACTTCATGGCTACCGACGTGAGTACCACGGGGCGGTAATCATTTAGGCAGGTTACCTTCACTTCCTTGGGCACAGGGACTATGGTGGTCTGCTTGAAACATGTAGGTATTACAGACTCGGTCAGGGAGAGATTGAAAATGTCAGTGAAGAGAATTGCCAGTTGGTCTGCGCATGCTTTGTGTACACGTCCTAGTAATCCGTATGGCCCAGCGGCTTTGTGAATGTTGACCTGTTTAAAGGTTTTGCTCACATTGGCTACCGAGAGCGTTATTACACAGTCATCCAGAACAGCTGGTGCTCTCATGCATGCTTCAGTGTTGCTTGCCTCGAAGTGAGCATAAAAGGCATTTAGCTCATCTGGTAGGCTCACGTCACTGGGCAGCTGGCGTCTTGGTTTCTCTTTGTAGTCTGTAATAGTTTTCAAGCCCTGCCACAACCGATGAGCATCAGAGCCGTTGGAGTAGGATTCAATCTTAATCCTGTATTGAAGCTTTCCTTGTTTGACGGTTCGTCTGAGGGCATAGCGGGATTTCTTATAAACATCCGCATTAGTCTCCCGCTCCTTGAAGGCGGCAGCTCTAGCCTTTAGCTCAGTGCGAATGTTGCCTGTAATCCATTGCTTCTGGTTGGGATATGTACGTACGTTCACTGTGGGGATGACGTCATCGATGCACTTATTGAGTAAGCCGATGACTGAGGTGGTGTATTCCTCAATGCCATTGGATGAATCCCAGAACATATTCCAGTATGTGCTAGCAAAACAGTCCTGTAGTGTAGCATCCGCGTCATCTGACCACTTCCGTATTGAGCGAGTCACTGGTACTTCCTGCTTCAGTTTTTGCTTGTTAGCAGGATTCAGGAGGATAGAATTATGGTCCGATTTACCAAATGGTGAGCGGGGGAGAGCTTTGTATGCATCTCTGTGTGTGGAGTAAAGGTGGTCCCCCTGGTTGCACATGTGACATGCTGGTAAAAAATTGGTAAAACTGATTTAAGTTTCCCTGCATTAAAGTCCCTGGCCACTAGGCGCGCCGCTTCTGGGTGAGCATTTTCTTCTTTGCTTATGGCCTTATAGAGTTGGTTGAGAGCGGTCTTAGTGGCAGCTTCGCTTTGTGGTGGTAAATAGACGGCTACGAATAATACAGATGAGAACTCTCTTGGTAGATAGTGTGGTCTACAGCTTATCATAAGGTACTCTACCTCAGGCGAGCAATACCTTGAGACTTCTTTAATATTAGACGCACCTGCTGTTATTGACAAAAAGATACACACTCCCACCCCTCGTCTTACCAGAGGTAGCGCCTCTGTTCTGCCGGTGCATGGAAAATCCTGCTAGATTTATATTTTCTGTTTCTTCATTCAGCCACGTCTCGGTGAAACATAAGATGTTACAGTTTTTAATGTCCCGTTGGTAGGATAATCTTAATCGCAGGTCATCAATTTTATTTTCCAATGTTTATCTTCCATTCTTCTTGCTAACACGCAATGGGAGTTTACTCGCTCGCCTCCGGATTCTCAGAAGGTGATTAGCATGTGAAGCTACATGGCACGTGAACCATCTTCTTTTACAAGCTGATTAGCATGTGAAGAGTGACTTCAGTGGTATCCCAGCCAGTTCTCTCAAACAAACACACCTGTTCTGGTTTAGGAGCTCCTAATGTTCAGCACACACAGCAGAGACACTCAGACAGGTTTGACTGTCTGCAGGTGGTGATGTCATACACAGAGCCAAACACGTGTAGTTGTCTGCATCAGACAGACGAGGGCAGCACTGAAAACACAGTCTGTCTGTCATAGGTGCTGTTTGATAGGGTGATAGACTGATGTAGGTGCACACACGTGCACACACACACACACACACACACACTGAGCTGAGTGGACAGTTTGGGGGTGACTGGCTCCTGCCTGGCTTTAGGCAGAGCTGAGTGTGCTCATTCCTGCCTCCAGACAATAGTGGGGGTTTATGGCCAGAGAAAGGAGGGCTGCCGCCCCAGAATAGACCCAGGAGCCAGGGAGACTCCCCAGCTGAGCTGACCACCCGGCTGGACACATGTGGGCCTGTGGTGGGGCTGAGGACCGAGAGATGGAGATGCACTATCCTCATCTCTACATCTCTCTCTGATTCTCTCTCTCGCTATGTGGATATAGATGTAGGGTTAGGGACAGCTGTCATGCATGCACTGATCAATCCGTTAGGACAATCATCAGGCATGTGTCCATGATGAAGGGAGTCACATCATACAGGTCTTTGATAAGGCCCCAATGATGGGCAGTCACCTCTGAGGCCCCTTCAGATGGGTAGGGACAGAAGGCTGCGTTCTCTGTGCCACTCGCTGCCCCTCACAGCAGCATGTGACCCTGGGGACAGGACAGGACAAGCAGCAGTGGGCCCATTGTCCGTGATGGTTCTGGTAGAGGGCATGGTACTGCCGGTCCAGGCTGGGGGTAATATGAAAGCGGTACCAGGCAGGCCAGGACAACAGAGCCGATTGACACACTGTGTAGCAAATGGAACCCTATTCACTTTATAGTGCATTACTTTTAACCAGGGCCCATGGGGCTATAGTACACTATATAGGGAATAGGGTGCCATTCAGTCCTTACTGCAGCTGCTGGGCTGGGGGTTGAAGGGGGGGAGGGGGTTCATCATAATAGGGCCCTTGTTTTGGCTGTAACCCCCCCCCTGCCCGACAACTCAGAGAACAAAACAAAACACCCACCGGGATGATGCTTTTTCTGATGAGATTGTTATCTATGATGCTGAATGGCTGTATAGTTAAGACAGGACATGTCTTTCAGTAAAACACCGTAGTTGTCCCTGTACTGTTTCTTACAGCAGTGTCCTCCTTTTGGAAAAAGGTATTCGCGAGCCAAAAGGTACACTGGCTGTGGTACAATTGTCTGTCCATAGACAGTAAAACAGAATTCTCTCTCTCTCTCCGTAAATCGGTCCTACAGGAGTATGGAGGTTGTGTATCACCCTTCCCCTTCTGTCCTTCGCTTGCTTATCCATCTCTACTCTAATGACAGGGCTTTTCTTATGACATCCATCTGTCTATGTCCCTAATCTGATTAACTCATATGAGTCTACCCCAACACTTTAATTGGCTACACTGGTTCAATCCCTACATTTAATTGGCTATGCTTGGCTTGTCCCCGATTGTGTCCTGAGTCTCTTGACCTTTACTGCTCCTGTGTTCGGATTGATCTACGACCTTCCTGCCCTGTGATCTGATTGGTCCCGTCTTACTGCCCCGGCGATCTGATTGGCTCAGTCTTAAAGGGATAATCCACCCTAGAAATGAAATGCGACGAGATACTTCATCATGATACGGTTCTCGTCCCTGGAAATAGGGATAACAAACTATCACATTTCATGACGCTTTTAAAACAATTACCTGAACACTCCAAATCGCCAAATAAGCAAATAGGGGCATACTTGTAGAACACATCCACCTGTCTATGTCGTCACAACAAAGTCTATATTTTGTTGAAATGTCCTTAAAGTTCACAGTGCACCTTCAAATTAATAACCTTTCTTCCTTCAACGACCATGGCACAAACCTGTTTTCTCCTCAAGTTGCCATAACAACCGGACTCACACAGCTTTGCGCTAGAAATGCAATCGCTACCATGTCGAACATGGTGATATTGTAACTCCTAAGTAAAGCAACACCTTGCGGCACAACGCCTCTCCCCTATTAGACCTAGATAGTTTGTGTGTATGTATTGATATGTAGGCTACGTGTGCCTTTTTGAAATGAATGTAGTTCTGTCCTTGAGCTGGTCTTGTCCATTAATGTTCTGCATTATGTCATGTTTCATGTTTTGTGTGGACCCCAGGAAGAGTAGCTGCTGCTTTCGCAAAGGATAATGGGGATCCTAATAAAATGCCAAAATTGATAGTGCAGTTTGTTTCAGCGATTTTACAACTAGCTACTGTAACTACTTCACATGCTGATATTGACTTTGGTGCTATTGTGTGTAGCAATTTTTTAGCGAGAGCATTGCATTATGGGGTTTGTAGTCGACCTGAGCACTGCAGATTTCTACAAGTATGTTTTTTGCTTCCTAATTTATTCTAAACGACGAAATGCTATTTTTCTTCACAACATATGTTGCTCTCACATATTAGCGTTATTTAACAACGTAAATCATAGCAATCTGTAGATTTGAGTGGATTATTCTTTAAAAGCCCCAGTTGTCACTGTCTGGTGTCTTGTCCAGTGGTGGTACCTTGAGGCTGGTGTGCAGGGCAGACTCTGGTGGGTAGACGATGAAGTGGCGCAGCGTGAAGCCGAAGCCCTGTGAGTTCTTCTGGAGTAGTAGCGTCCGGGGACCCTGCCAGCCAAAGCCAACCCCCTCTCCTCCCGCCCCCATCGCAGGCCGAGGGTTGTCACCGGCCGAGGAGAGCCCATCTCTCCAACCCTTTGCCTGTTAAACAGAGAGAGAATAAAAACATGTGAGACTCAGGTCATACCCCCAAAACAAATCACTTACGTCACTCCCAACGGTCAACACTCCATCAACACTTAACCAGTTCCTCCTTCCACCAAGTATTCCCAGGAAAAACTTTCATAACTTTATGGAACTGGAACAAAGGTCAAACGACATCCATGCTACAAGAGCCAGGCCTCAGAGTGACATCACCACTTAACGGGCTGCTGGTTACTTCATTAGTGACTTCCCCTGCAGGCAAGAATAGGAATGTGTCTGTTTCTGTCCTGGGAGACTGGCGGACAATGAGTGTAGGTGTGTATCCATATGTTTTAATGCTAGTAGGTGAGAGTTGAGCACGGCTGGCCCATAGGGTCAGGCAGTCCCCACATGGCACCCAGCACCACAACAATGTCCCATAAACCACTAAGGGGTCCTGGGGGGTGCGGCCGCTGTCAGGAAGAGCCCAGGTCTAGACGGAGGGGAGCGGGGGGTGTTCCGTCCTGAGCTCACCCAGGAATGTCCTGAGCTCACCCAGGAATGCTCAGGACGGAACTCTAGACAATTAAGGAATGTCTGTAATCAATCAGGACTGACCTTGGTCACCTTGCACCAGCGTGGTGTGAAAGGGTCAGGGTGAGCCTGAGTAGATTTCCACTCATTTTCCCCAAAGAAGGCAAATAACAAACATGACAGATACACGTGAGAACTAACACCCTGATGCTGCTGCTCCAACCCACATATTTCATTCAAACACAACCACCTGACCAAACAGGGATGGGAGGGAGACAACCTTCCTAAACGTAAATGAGCCTTTACCTCTGGACTCTTCTCTATGGAAGTCCAGTTATTTAACTGTACCGGTGTCTCTCCTCCTGACTCTCCACTCTGAGGGTGTGTGTGTGTGTGTGTGTCCATATGTTTTAATGCTAGTAGATGAGTGGTGAGCACGGCTGGCCCCCAGCTGGCTGTAGCCCTTCATACTCGTACCAGTATGCGTGTTGAAAATGGCAGATTTGGACACTGACAAGTGCCTAAATTGGAACGCAGTGGCTGCACCCTAACATGCAATGCATGACATCAGAGCTCAGGGTCTCCACTTCGACAGCACTTTAAGGGTTTTGACTGACATCCGTTCTGAACCTGAGCACCTGGTGATGAAGTTGGCCCCCATCTCTCCCACTAATTGGGCAACTCTGGTTGTCGGAATGAGGGAAGTAAATGAAGAGGACTCAACGTATTTTGAAAGATGAGAAGTTGACAGTGATAATAAATACTGCTTTGACGTCATACAAGTGTGCACTTCACATTTCGTTGTGATTTATAATGGACCGTTTTTGGATTGCGTAAACACCAACGGTAGTTGTGTGATGGCGGGGATGCAGGGTTGTGTTCCAACCAAAACGACTACAGGTGTGCTCTAGTTCCTCAACGGCACAGCTAGGAGAGCTCATAAAGCACCTTATAGTTGAAGACTCTTCTTTGAGTCATAAAGTGCATTGAAACGACTTAGGAACACTTTGGAGAGGTGTTTGGCCACATGGAGACACCAGTCAGTCCTCTGACTCAAACCCATGTTTCTTTTTATGTCTTATGTTGCATCTTCCCCACATATTCCAGGAATATTCTTATCATTTTACTGAATGTATTCAGAGTATTTTCAGATTTCGTTATAAACAAATGCGGCAAAAAGGATAGTAAAAGCGAAACGTCCATAAAATCAACAGAGTAATGTTTGGATTCAGTTTTGTGTCAGATGAACTGTCCTCACCTCTGGTCTAATCATTTCGCCATAATCTCCAAATGGTTCCCTTTGAATTGCTACCATGGTTATGGATATGCTTTCCATATTTCTTCTGTAAAAAAAAACATTTAAATTCAGCCCTATCCATATAGGTTAGTTCCCACGCGTGTAAGGGGTTAACCCCCAACATAAACCCTATATTTCACTTCCTGTGCCCCTTCCCCCCCCCCCCTCCACACTACTCTGACCTCGCAGGGCCAATCACCCGGTCCGCTCAACAACAGGAAGTGGCAGGCTGGGGACAGGAAGTGTGGTACCGTAGAGGAGGGATAACCAGGCATACAGAGCACCTATAAATACAAAACCCCAGGGGGCTGGGTGTTTGTGCTCCCTCCCTCCCATTCTACCACTCTCTAATCTCCTCCCCTCCACCATCCCCACATATAAATTCTTGCCATATGATCCAGCTGGAGTGACCATTACAACACATCCTCTCTTTGTCCTCCTCTCCTCTTTCCTGCTCGATGCACAGCTCTCCATACAGGTGATGATGTAACCTTGTTCTCACCGTTTCACAATGCCCAGGCAACTCTCCCACATTTCATAAACAGATGAGAGACGAGAGGCATGAGGATAATAAGGGAGAAAGTTTAAATGAGAGATGCATGAAAGTGAGGGAAGAGAAGGGAGCTGAAGAGAGTGAAAATGAAAGAGTAGGCTTAGGATATGAAGAGAGAAAGAAAGAGACTAGCCAGAGGGAATTCCAGAGGGAGCGGTTGGTTTGAGGCATGTTGAAACACACACTGACGGGGCCTGGCAAGGAGGGGGGTGAGGAGAGCGATGGAAGGAGAGAATGATAGAGAGAGGGAAGGAGCGAGTGGAGAGGGCAGGAGCGAGAGCAGGCTGGGCCAAGTGCGAGACAGGTTCCAGCACGCTGGTTTCGACCGCACAGCCCCTCCCGGCGCTGAGAATACCAAACCCTGTGATTACCCCAAACACACAGAGACTGAAGCTCTGGGCCAGAGATGATTCCCACTGCATGTCAGCCTGCCTGCCTGACCCTGAGTGTGTTGGTGACGTCTGTGACTGCCTGACTATTCTCCACTAAACACCCCCACAACAAGTCTCCATCTAACTACAGTAGGTTACACTCCAGCCTCTAGGTTACACTCCAGACACGAGGTCTAGCATCATTGATTAAACTTACATCTGTCTGTCAGCTTATGTAAAACCTGACTGTATTTAGGCTATATCTAATAGTCTTTCCATGGCCACTCTCTCACCAACCTCCTAGATGAGGAAACCTTTCTCTAGTCTAGCTAATCCAAAAGGGGAACATTTGGCACTTCACTCTGCACTTCTCTGACATCTGCCTAGATCTCTCAAATCAAAGTGTATTGCTCGCGTACACAGATTTGCAGGTGCAGCGAACACGCTTGTGTTTCTAGCAACGACAGTGCAATAATACAACAATACACACATAATCCAGAAAAATAAAAGAAAGAAATTAAGATATATCAGAACGAGCAATGTCAGAGACCGGCATATAAATATATACGTATGCATATAAATATAGTGGTGTGTAAAGACAGTATGGACAGTATATGAATAGAAATGGTGTGTACAGCCGTAGTTACATAGCAGTGATTCTAGGACAAGCTCACATGAATAGGCTAATCATGATACGCAAATGACACAATACGGAGCCCTGCCACATGCCATTAATTCGGATAATTAGCACTAAAGGCACCATAATGAGAACTCCTATTAAAATGCCATGTGGGGCCACCAGGAAACCATACACAATATTTCCCATCATTCCTATTAGTCTATATTAGAGGTCGACCGATTAATCGGAATGGCCGATTAATTAGGGCCGATTTCAAGTTTTCATGACAATTTAAAATCTGTATTTTTTTTGGGACACCGATTTGGCCGATTATTATTATTATTTTGCCATTAGTTAAGAACACATTCTTATTTTCAATGATGGCCTAGGAACGGTGGGTTAACTGCTTCGTTCAGGAGCAGAACGACAGATTTTTTACCTTGTCAGCTCGGGGGATTCAATCTTGCAACCTTACAGTTAACTAGTCCAACGCTCTAAACACCTGATTACATTACACTCCACAAGGAGCCTGCCTGTTACAATAATGCAGTAAGCCAAGGTAAGTTGCTTACTTATCTTATAAAAAACAATCAATCATAATCACTAGTTAACTACACATGGTTGATGATATTACTAGTTTATCTAGCGTGTCCTGCGTAGCATATAATTGATGCGGTGCGTATTTGCGAAAAAGGACTGTCGATGCTCCAATGTGTACCTAACCATAAACATCAATGCCTTTCTTAAAATCAATACACAGAAGTATATATTTTTAAACCTGCATATTTAGCTAAATGAAATCCAGGTTAGCAGTCAATATTAACCAGGTGAAATTGTGTCACTTCTCTTGCGTTCATTGCACGCAGAGTCAGTGTATATGCAACAGTTTGGGCCGCCTAATTTGCCAGAATTTTACGTAATTATGACATAGCATTGAAGGTTGTGCAATGTAACAGGAATATTTAGACTAATGGATGCCACCCGTTAGATAACATACGGAACGATTCCGTATTTCACTGAAAGAATAAACGTCTTGTTTTCGTGATGATAGTTTCCGGATTCGACTATATTAATGACCTAAGGCTCGTATTTCTGTGTCTTATTATGTTATAACTAAGTCTATGATTTGATTTAGCAGTCTGACTGAGCGGTGATAGGCAGCAGCAGGCTTGTAAGCATTCATTGAAACAGCACTTTCGTGCATTTTGCCAGCAGCTCTGCTGTTTATGACTTCAAGCCTATCAACTCCCGAGATTATGCTGGTGTAACGATGTGAAATGGCTAGCTAGTTAGTGGGGTGCGCGCTAATAGCGTTTCAAACGTCACTCGCTCTGAGACTTGGAGTAGTTATTCCCCTTGCTCTGCATGGGTAACGCTGCTTCGAGGGTGGCTGTTGTTGTTGTGTTCCTGGTTCGAGCCCAGGTAGGAGCGAGGAGAGGGACGGAAGCTATACTGTTACACTGGCAATACTAAAGTGCCTATAAGAACATCCAATAGTCAAAGGTTAATGAAATACAAATGGTATAGAGAGAAATAGTCCTATAATTCAAAAAATAACTACAACCTAAAACTTCTTACCTGGGAATATTGAAGACTCATGTTAAAAGGAACCACCAGCTTTCGTATGTTCTCATGTTCTGAGCAAGGAACTTAAACGTTAGCTTTCTTACATGGCACATATTGCACTTTTACTTTCTTCTCCAACACTTTGTTTTTGAATTATTTAAACCAAATTGAACATGTTTCATTATTTATTTGAGGGTAAATTGATTTTATTGATGTATTATATTAACTTAAAATAAGTGTTCATTATTACAAATACATTCTTAAAAAATTGGCCCATTAATCGGCATTTTTTTTTTTTGGGTCCTCCAATAAATCGGCGTTGAAAAATCATAAGCGGTCGACCTCTAGTCTATATAACCACATCGTGTTGCTATTGGGGTGGGCAGCAGACAGGTGTCCATCTCACCATTACTCGAACATTCATATCAGGCAGTACATCCCCAGCCTAGCGACGGTAGTTATGAAGTGATTGTTAAGCTATATTTAGTTCAGCGGTTGCAAATGATGGTGAAGAAAAGGAATGCCTGAAAGACATCACACACACACACACACACACACACACACACACACACACACACACACACACACACACACACACACACACACACACACACACACACACACACACACACACACACACACACACACACACACACTGGGGGAACAATGGTCTTTCAAACAGTTGAGAGCTGCATCCCGTTTGAAAAGTTGGGCTTTACAGAGGTTTACAAACGCTGACACGCTTTTAATCCAGAGACCCACTGTCCGCTCCGTAGCACTGGTCTGAGAGCTGGACGGATGGGTGGATGGGGGGCGGATGGGTGGATGGGGGACGGTTGGGTGGATGGGGGACGGATGGGTGGATGGGGGACGGTTGGGTGGATGGGGGACGGATGGGTGGATGGGGGACGGTTGGGTGGATGGGGGACGGTTGGGTGGATGGGGGACGGTTGGGTGGATGGGGGACGGATGGGTGGATGGGGGACGGTTGGGTGGATGGGGGACGGATGGGTGGATGGGGACGGATGGGTGGATGGGGGACGGATGGGTGGATGGGGGACGGTTGGGTGGATGGGGGACGGATGGGTGGATGGGGGACGGATGGGTGAATGGGGGACGGATGGGTGGATGGGGGACGGTTGGGTGGATGGGGGACGGATGGGTGGATGGGGGACGGATGGGTGGATGGGGGACGGATGGGTGGATGGGGGACGGATGGGTGGATGGGGGACGGATGGGTGGATGGGGGACGGATGGGTGGATGGGGGACGGATGGGTGGATGGGGGACGGTTGGGTGGATGGGGGACGGTTGGGTGGATGGGGGACGGTTGGGTGGATGGGGGACGGTTGGGTGGATGGGGACGGATGGGTGGATGGGGGACGGATGGGTGGATGGGGGACGGGAGAAGAGAAAGGGGTACAAACTGAAGAAGTGACAAGCACTGCTACTTTAAGGTTCAATAGTTCTTCCTGGTCAGATCAGGAAAAACCCAGGGCCCTAGCTACTGTGTATCAAAGGCCCTCCCACCTCTATCATTGTCTCTACTCCAGCTCCTCTCCAAGCCAGAATACATCCTAGTTCAAACTAGCATGACAGCCGACATCTGACTGTGTGTCGGTACAGTTGAAAAGGCCAGCCGCACCATGGCAGCCTTATAAACACATACAGTATTTCACAATCAAGTTTAAACAGTCATTCAGCAAACCTGACGCACAGCTTCAACAATAACGTCTCTGTCTTTTACACAACCGTCTGAATTCCACTGTCTGTGTGTGTGTGTGTGTGTGTCTCTGTGTGTGTGTGTGTGTGCTCAAGAACCTGTCTGAGCCCTCTGTCAGATCGAGTCAGTTGATGTCACATCAGTTAAACAGGGTTTTCTCCTCGAGCAACTCTGCTGAATATGAATCTCCAGTAACACATACCCCCCTCACCCACCCTCCCCAAAACGGTCTCTAACCTACACCCCGTGGGGGAAATAGGTAGGACTGGAGTGCCGAGGCTAGCACTACATTACTATCTGCATAATTATCCTCTTATTGTTTGTCTAACCAATGAAATTGTCGAACCTGAGCTTTCAATCTACGTGTCCGTAATAAAGCCATTTTGTGGAGGAAAACGTATTCTGATTGGCTGGGCCTGGCTGCCAAGTGAACTGTAAATTGTTGCATGCTGCATTTATATTTTTGTTCAGTATACTTCCACAGATCCGAGCCATAATAACCCAAACTCTCCTTTCAACCCTACACTCAGTGGCATACAGGCAACAGTAAAGTCTATCAGGCTACTGGATGGATCAAAATGTGTCTACTCCCATCAGAGAGAGATACTGAGAGATTCCAGGACTGATGCTGTACACATTACTGGTGTTACTATCCTAGTCAACACAATTACAGAGGGAGCAGGCTGAGATTACAGGACTGATGCTGTACACATTACTGGTGTTACTATCCTGGTCAACACAATTACAGAGGGAGCAGGCTGAGATTACAGGACTGATGCTGTATACATTACTGGTGTTACTATCCTAGTCAACACAATTACAGAGGGAGCAGGCTGAGATTACAGGACTGATGCTGTACACATTACTGGTGTTACTATCCTAGTCAACACAATTACAGAGGGAGCAGGCTGAGATTACAGGACTGATGCTGTACACTAAACTGGTGTTACTATCCTAGTCAACACAATTACAGAGGGAGCAGGCTGAGATTACAGGACTGATGCTGTACACATTACTGGTGTTACTATCCTAGTCAACACAATTACAGAGGGAGCAGACTGAGATTACAGGACTGATGCTGTACACATTACTGGTGTTACTATCCTGGTCAACACAATTACAGAGGGAGCAGGCTGAGATTACAGGACTGATGCTGTACACTGTACACATACTGGTGTTTACTAGTATCCTGAGATTACAGGACACATTACTGGTGTTACTATCCTAGAGAGGCTGGAGCAGGCTGAGATTACAGGGCTGATGCTGTGATGCTGTACATAAACTGGTGTTACTATCCTGGTCAACACAATTACAGAGGGAGCAGGCTGAGATTACAGGACTGATGCTGTACACATTACTGGTGTTACTATCCTAGTCAACACAATTACAGAGGGAGCAGGCTGAGATTACAGGACTGATGCTGTACGCCATTTCTCAACTGCTTGTCTGAGAGAGAGACAGAGAGAGAAAGCAAACACACACTGCGCTTCAACACACGCAGGCACACACACACACACACACACACACTGAGTGCACATGGATTAGAGATGCCCTGAAAAATGCAGGCCTGGAGGGCGCATTGTCCCTCCACCCCCCTCAAACTGCCACATAACAAGCCCCTTCATCTGCCTTAACTCACTAATTCGTAACACCCCTCCAGGGGGAAACAGTCAATATGGCACAACCCCCTAAAGAGGACAACACAACTATAGCTGATGCTTAATGATTACTGCATTATTGTCGCTCACATTCAGCATCACACTGCCACATACAAACCAGTGGAGGCTGCTGAGGGGAGGACGGCTCTTAATAATGTCTGGAACGGAGCGAATGGAATGGCATCAAACACATGGAAACCATTCATTGCGTTCCAGCCATTACCCCGAGCCCGTCCTCCCCAATTACGGTGCCACCAACCTCCTGTGACCGACAGAGAAAAACACGTGAGGAGAAGCTCTATCTCGCTAACACACAAACAAGCATAAACACTGCACAATTTGCAAAACACCAGTTCCACATAACTATATGGATACCTCAACTGAGATTCTGAGGTAGACCCACAAACCTCCACCTTGCAGGGGTGTGGTGGGCACTGGGCACAGTCCTTACCCTGGGCTGGTGAGAATGTTGCTGGGCACGGCTGCCGACCAGGACTGGCCTCATGGTGGGGGCGAGGGCAAGGGGGCACCACGCAGCACTGCCAACCAGATACAGCGAGGCTCGGCGGCACTACAGTCCACTCCTACGGGATTCTGGAAGCACCACTCTGACCTAGTTGGTAGAGCAGGGTAAGGGGGCATAGCCGCGGGCATGGGGGCACAGAGATTACCCAACACGGGCCGACCCGATTCCAACATGGGCCACACACAGGAGGAGGCAAAGTCTTGACACTATCGCACAAACACGCTATTTTCCAGTAAATTACGCCGGTGTCAGTGTAACACCTACATCCTCTCTGGCCAAGTCATACTTCCATTGAGATGAACCAATCAGTGAAAGCAGAAGCCAAGAGGGCTGAGTAGCTCTTCAGATGGACCAAGATTATCCCTGAAAAGAAAGAAAAAATCCCAATAGTTCCAACCAACTCAGTTCAGTCTAGTCCCCTGTTCTCCTCGGTGTTCCTCTCCATCCTGATGCTGGCACGTCCCCAGATACATGCCTTTAGTTCCACATCACAGTCTCAAACTCCAGACCTCCAAGGACGTGAAGGAGCTTTCCAAGGCACACACACTCACGCGCACGCTGGGGGGTGCACGGATGCCGCGGTGAGGCGTCCTAGGCCCTGAAATGATATTAAAGACGTCCTGGAGAGCAGATGTACGCCAGAGTGGTAGCAGAGAGGTATAGTTTCCGTACAGACAGACAGACGGTCTGACTGACTGACTGACAGAGCGACTGACAGACTAACTGACAGTGCCTCTCCTCTCCCAGCACAGCAGTGTCCTTTCCAGTGGTGTTCAGCAGGACACAAAGCCACTGTGTCTGTCAACCCCCCTAACACACAAACTGTCACAGCTAGAGAGCTGGCTCCTCTGTCTCCTCTGTCCTCCCTCCTCCTCTCGCTCTCTCTCTTTCCCACCTTCCCTGTCTCGCTCTTCCCAAATCTCTTTTTTTCCCCTCCCTCTGTCAGCCTCCAGCTCGCTGTCCGGCTTCACTTCTACCAATTCATCCTTCGCTCCGTCTCCGTCCCTCGTCCACGCTCTCCCTCCTCTGTTCCCTCCTGTCTGCACTCTGCTCCGTGTGATCCCTCACTCCACGATCATTCCAATCTGTCACGCAAAATCCACTTTGAGAGAGCCAAAAACACACACAACATCCAACATGTACACTGTGAACACTGAGGGCCGGGCCCCGACACTGTGCTCCACTCTTGAAGTCCGGATGGAGTTTAACTGTAGGCTGGTGATGTGGTCTGCCTAAATCCAACAGCAGGTCCCTGTGGCTCTGTCCTGCCCTGTGTGTGTGTGTGTACAGGGAGTTTAGTGGCGCTTGTGTATGTGTGAAAGAGACACAGACACCGTGACACAGCTATGATGCCAGCACTCTACTTCCACCCCCCCTCCACTCAGGGGCCCCATCAAAAAAAGTCAGATTTCAAACACAAAGAAAAGAGACAGAGCACAACAGAATAAAACAGCTGCAATTGGACATCAATTTGACACTCCCCCCCCACACTAAGTCATGAATTCACACACAAACACTAAAACAAACAGTGACACACACGGCAGAGTTCTCACCAAACCTCCAAGGGTCCTGAGTGGCAGGCAGGTGACCATGGTGAGTCTGACAAAGCTACGGCTTCATGCCCTGATCCTCTCTCCAGAAACTCACTACATAGACCTGTTACAGGTGAGGTTAGACTGGTTTCACCTGCTGCCACACAGTAGGGCAAGCACCAACACGACCACAACACCGGAACACACACGGTACACACACTCTCTAAAACACACACACACACACCGTGCTCTCCAGACACACACAGAAAATACACTTTGCAGACTCACCTAGTATATGTTGAAATACAATAAACATCAGTGGAGGCTGGTGAGGGGAGGACGGCTCATAATGACGGCTGGAACGGAGTGAATGGAATGGTATCAAACGCATGGAAACCATGTTTGATGTATTTGATACTATTACCACCTGTCCTCGCCAATTAAGGTGCCACCAACCTCCTGTGATAAACACCCACCAGCTATACACAATACAACATGTGCAGACGAACAAACTGTACACAAACACACTACACAAAAGGGAATGCTCCTTCCACACACAGACACACACGTGGTCCATAGAGTCACACACGTGTATAAATACACTGCTGGGGTGTAATTACGCTCTCATGAAGACTCAAATCTTATAGGCTGTGGGCTGTGCTGTGACTGTGGGCTGTGACCGTGAGGGGTTGTGTTCAGCCTGTGGTCAGACCGGAGGTTTGGGTTCTGACGGACTTCCAAGCAGAACCCGCCCAGGACCGGACTGAGAGACACCGGGAGCGGACGGAGAGACACCGGGAGCGGACCGGGAGCGGACGGAGAGACACCGGGAGCGGACGGAGAGACACGGGAGCGGACGGAGAGACACCGGGAGCGGACGGAGAGACACCGGGAGCGGACGGAGAGACACCGGGAGCGGACGGAGAGACACCGGGAGCGGACGGAGAGACACCGGGAGCGGACGGAGAGACACGGGAGCGGACGGAGAGACACCGGGAGCGGACGGAGAGACACCGGGAGCGGACGGAGAGACACCGGGAGCGGACGGAGAGACACGGGAGCGGACGGAGAGACACCGGGAGCGGACGGAGAGACACCGGGAGCGGACGGAGAGACACCGGGAGCGGACGGAGAGACACCGGGAGCGGACGGAGAGACACCGGGAGCGGACAGAGAGACACCGGGAGAGGACGGAGAGACACCGGGAGCGGACGGAGAGACACCGGGAGCGGACGGAGAGACACCGGGAGCGGACGGAGAGACACCGGGAGCGGACGGAGAGACACCGGGAGCGGACGGAGAGACACCGGGAGAGGACGGAGAGACACCGGGAGAGGACGGAGAGACGGAGACACCAGGACGGACGGGACACCAGGAGAGGACGGAGAGACACCAGGAGCGGACGGAGAGACACCAGGAGCGGACGGAGAGACACCAGGAGCGGACGGAGAGACACCAGGAGCGGACGGAGAGACACCAGGAGCGGACGGAGAGACACCAGGAGCGGACGGAGAGACACCAGGAGAGGACGGAGAGACACCAGGAGCGGACGGAGAGACACCAGGGAGGACGGAGAGACACCAGGAGCGGACGGAGAGACACCAGGAGCGGACGGAGGACACCGGACGGAGAGACACCAGGGAGCGGACGGAGAGACACCGGGAGCAGGACAGAGGACGGACGGAGAGACACCGGGAGCGGACGGAGAGACACCGGGAGAGGACAGAGAGACACCGGGAGCGGACGGAGAGACACCGGGAGCGGACGGAGAGACACCGGGGAGCGGACGACACCGGGAGCGGACGGAGAGACACCGGGAGCGGACGGAGAGACACCGGGACCGGACGGAGAGACACCGGGACCGGACGGAGAGACACCGGGAGCGGACGGAGAGACACCGGGAGAGGACGGAGAGACACCGGGAGCGGACGGAGAGACACCGGGAGCGGACGGAGAGACACCGGGAGCGGACGGAGAGACACCGGGAGCGGACGGAGAGACACCGGGAGAGGACGGAGAGACACCGGGAGAGGACGGAGAGACACCGGAGACACCAGGAGCGGACGGAGAGACACCAGGAGAGGACGGAGAGACACCAGGAGCGGACGGAGAGACACCAGGAGCGGACGGAGAGACACCAGGAGAGGACGGAGAGACACCGGAGCGGACGGAGACACACCAGGAGCGGACGGAGAGACACCAGGAGCGGACGGAGAGACACCAGGAGCGGAGAGACACCAGGAGCGGACGGAGAGACACCAGGAGCGGACGGAGAGACAGGAGCGGACGGAGAGACACCAGGAGCGGACGGAGAGACACCAGGAGAGGACGGAGAGACACCAGGAGCGGACGGAGAGACACCAGGAGAGGACAGAGAGACACCAGGAGCGGACGGAGAGACACCAGGAGCGGACGGAGAGACACCAGGAGCGGACGGAGAGACACCAGGAGCGGACGGAGAGACACCAGGAGAGGACGGAGAGACACCAGGAGCGGACGGAGAGACACCAGGAGAGGACGGAGAGGCACCGGGAGCGGACGGAGAGACACCGGGAGCGGACGGAGAGACACCGGGAGCGGACGGTTAGACACCGGGAGCGGACGGAGAGACACCGGGAGCGGACGGAGAGACTCCGGGACCGGACGGAGAGACACCGGGACCGGACGGAGAGACACCGGGAGCGGACGGAGAGACACCGGGAGCGGACGGAGAGACACCGGGAGCGGACGGAGAGACACCGGGAGCGGACGGAGAGACACCGGGAGCGGACGGAGAGACACCGGGAGCGGACGGAGAGACACCGGGAGCGGACGGAGAGACACCGGGAGCGGACGGAGAGACACCGGGAGCGGACGGAGAGACACCGGGAGCGGACGGAGAGACACCGGGAGCGGACGGAGAGACACCAGGACCGGACGGACAGACACCAGGAGCGGACGGAGAGACACCAGGACCGGACGGAGAGACACCAGGACCGGATGGAGAGACACCAGGACCGGACCGAGAGACACCAGGACCGGACCGAGAGACACCAGGAGCAGATCACTCAGGGGGGACGTCCCATTCAGAAAAAGACCACAGTCAGATGGAAGCTTCAGAAGGGGACTGGCCTTGACAGGGGATACTGTGTGTATGACATCATAAGCTGGCACCCCCCTACGATGAGCCTACCTGGTTCAATCAATGAAAACGATCTGCTTATCACAAGTGCAGCATTGTGAGAGACTCAAACTGAATTTTGCCGTAGAGTTTTGCCAATAACAGACAAGCCCAATTGGGAACAAAAGATCACTGTCTATCCCTCTCTTTAGTGACCTGTGACGATATTTACAAAAACAGGAGAATGAGAAGCAAGCAACGGAAGAGCGGAGAGAAAAGGTGTTGAGTTACAGTTCACACGGAGGACAAAGTAGTCACACACCGTGCGCTGTCACAATACCACCGTTGCCACCAGTGACCCATGCTGGCTGCTGATTGGCGCACAGGTACACATTCCTGCTATGTTGTGGTTGGATGAGGCCTAAACACCACTAGCGCCTAAACATCCCGGGAGAAAGGGAACACCTGTATGTCTGTGGCTCGTCGTCTTCATTTCTTTCTTCATCGTAACCTCCATTCACCCCTAAAGCCCTTGAAGTCCTGAAATCAAAGAGTGTGAGATTCAAACGGCACACGCCGCTAATCTCTGGTGAGACACCACACTGTTCGCCTCTTGCCCCCACCCTACGCTACAGCCGCCCCGGACCTTCGCCCTCCCTGCCATGGGCACCACCGAGCCAGAAAGAGAAAGGAAGAGAAGAGAAGAGAAGAGGAGAGGAGAGGAGAGGAGAGGAGAGGAGAGGAGAGAGGAGAGAAGAAGAGGAGAGAAGAAGAGGACAGAGGCGAGGAGAGAGAGTGAGTGAAAGCGGAGGGAGCGCCTGCTCACAGACAGATTAGTTGGTAGATAATACCCTTCATAGTGACGCCGACACCACCGGTCAGTAGATTAACTAACACAGCCCGATGGGGAAACAGTCAGATGGGGTCACAGCTCGATGGGGAAACAGTCAGATGGGGTCACAGCCCGATGGGGAAACAGTCAGATGGGGTCACAGCCCGATGGGGAAACAGTCAGATGGGGTCACAGCTCGATGGGGAAACAGTCAGATGGGGTCACAGCCCGATGGGGAAACAGTCAGATGGGGTCACAGCTCGATGGGGACACAGCCCGATGGGGACACAGCCCGATGGGGAAACAGCCCGATGGGGAAACAGCCCGATGGGGAAACAGCCCGATGGGGACACAGCCCGATGGGGACACAAGCCCGATGGGGACACAAGCCCGATGGGGACACAAGCCCGATGGGGACACAAGCCCGATGGGGAAACAGTCAGATGGGGAAACAGTCAGATGGGGACACAGTCAGATGGGGACACAGTCAGATGGGGAAACAGCCCGATGGGGACACAGCCCGATGGGGAAACAGCTCGATGGGGAAACAGCCCGATGGGGACACAGCTCGATGGGGACACAGCCCGATGGGGAAACAGCCCGATGGGGAAACAGTCAGATGGGGTCACAGCCCGATGGGGAAACAGCCCGATGGGGAAACAGCCCGATGGGGACACAGCCCGATGGGGACACAGCCCGATGGGGAAACAGCCCGATGGGGAAACAGTCAGATGGGGTCACAGCCCGATGGGGAAACAGCCCGATGGGGAAACAGCCCGATGGGGACACAGCTCGATGGGGACACAGCTCGATGGGGACACAGCCCGATGGGGAAACAGCTCGATGGGGACACAGCCCGATGGGGACACAGCAGAGCAGGCCCACTCCCATTCTTCACTGACTGACTGAGAACCACCAGCCAAAACAACCCCATACACACAGCTAGCTGAGCAAGACATCAGGCAGGATCTTTATCAGAGAGATGCAGGGGTATAAAGTACTTAAGTAAAAATACTTTACATTTTTGACAACTTCTACTTCACTACATTCTTAAAGAAATATTGCACTTTTTAATCCATACATTTTCCCTGACAACCCAAAGTACTTGTTACATTTTTAATGCTTAGCAGGAGAGTAAAAATTGTGAAATTTCCGCAATTATCAAGAGAACACGTGGTCATCATTACTACCTCTGTTCTGAAGGACTGACTAAACACAAATCGTGTGCCCCTGGCGACATTTAGTAGTATTTTACTGGGTGACTTTCACTTTTACAACTTTCTATTAAAGAATCTATACTTTTACTCAAATATGACAATTGGGTACTTTTTCCACCACTGGAGAGATACTTAAGAGACACTAACAGTGTGTGTGTGTTTAATAAAAACTAGGCAAGTCAGTTAAGAACAAGTTCTTATTTACAATGATGGCCTCGGGAACAGTGGGTTAACTGCCTTGTTCAGGGGCAGAATGACAGAGTTTTAACTTGTCAGCTCAGGGATTCGATCTTGCAACCTTTCAGTTACTAGTCCAACGCTCTAAACACAGACACAAGAGTCTAACAAGAAGAAACTAGGGTCACTGAGGACAAGGTGGCTATGAAGGTGTGTGTGTGTGTGTGTGTGAGAGAGGTTTTCCTCTAGGTCTATGTTTCCAGGTCAGAGTCATGGCCAGCCCAGAGGAATCCACCACTCTACACAGCCTTCCACTGTCACTATAACTCCCTGTGTGTAGCAAGACACATACAGTAAGCACAGTAAAAATGAGAGGAAGTGAGAACGAGAGAGGCTGGGAAACTGGTGGACTCTGCCCATCAGTAGAGAAAACATTAGATAGCAGAACAGTCTAGACAGACGACCATTACTCCCAGCAGTGGATCCTATGAGAAGCAGTGGATGGATAAAAAAGAACCGGAGTTCACAGGGCGCAGTTACAGCTCTCTGGCCACTAGAGGGCAGACATAACATGCAGCTCAATGGCAGATGTGAGAACAGAGTGGAAACCCACACACAGTTAGTTTTACTGGAGTAGGATGGCTGTGTCATCACAGGGCTTTCAGTGCAGGGGATGGATGTGCTTGGAAAATATGGTGTTAGTCTGAAGGTGTGAGGTAATGTAAGCACTGGTCTACAGTCAGATTTAGGTTCCCTTTCTAATGGTTATGACTAGGGCTGGGACAGGGTACTCTGACGGGAGATCAGGGGTGAGGTCACACCTGTTGTGAGGAGGAAAGAGTGGTAGGAGGCCAGTGGCAGGTGGAGTTGGAGAAACAAGAGCGGAGTCCTCTTACGTCTTCGTCCCCCTCACCTCTAACCCATCGACACAGCTGGCTGAGAGGAGCAGGGTGGTCCCTCCCTGCCTGGCCCTGTCTGACTGCATGACTGTCTGACACAACACGCCCCATCTCTCCAGCAGACGGGTAACAAACCAATTAGACCCACCTGACCCTCGACTTTTCCCACAGGAACGCAGACAGCACGTTATGGATGCATTCCACGTGTGTGTGTGTGTGTGTGTGTGTGTGTGTGTGTGTGTGTGTGTGTGTGTGTGTGTGTGTGTGTGTGTGTGTGTGTGTGTGTGTGTGTGTGTGTGTGTGTGTGTGTGTGTGGTGACCTCATGCTGTTCTAGTTGAACCATGTAAGATCATGTGAGTTCTAACCTGGGCCAACCCAGACTGATCCACACTCTCACAGACACATCCATCCGACCTGGATTCCCCTTACTCTTACAAGCAATGACACACATTCAGGCGCACACACCACCACACGCAAGCATTGGTGCACACAGTGATTACAGGGAACATGGCACTACTGGGGTGAGACACATAGCGGAAGATGATTGGAGGGGAGAGCTCAGAGGGAGCTGATTGGCTGAATGTCAATATCGGTGGCATACAAGGAGGTGGGTGTGTCCAATATATCCTTCAGTGAACATCCATGACCCCACTAATGCCCAAGGGGAACATGGGATACATGCGTCAGGCAGACAGCCTGAAACCTAGCAGGCCAGGGAGCGAGAGGACAGCCTGAAACCTAGCAGGCCAGAGAGCGAGAGGACAGCCTGAAACCTAGCAGGCCAGAGACAGCCTGAAACCTAGCAGGCCAGAGAGGACAGCCTGAAACCTAGCAGGCCAGAGAGCGAGAGGACAGCCTGAAACCTAGCAGGCCAGAGAGCGAGAGGACAGCCTGAAACCTAGCAGGGCAGAGAGCGAGAGGACAGCCTGAAACCTAGCAGGCCAGAGAGCGAGAGGACAGCCTGAAACCTAGCAGGCCAGAGAGCGAGAGGACAGCCTGAAACCTAGCAGGCCAGAGAGCGAGAGGACAGCCTGAAACCTAGCAGGCCAGAGAGCGAGAGGACAGCCTGAAACCTAGCAGGCCAGAGAGCGAGAGGACAGCCTGAAACCTAGCAGGCCAGAGAGCGAGAGGACAGCCTGAGGACAGCCTGAAACCTAGCAGGCCAGAGAGCGAGAGGACAGCCTGAAACCTAGCAGGCCAGAGAGCGAGAGGACAGCCTGAAACCTAGCAGGCCAGAGAGGACAGCCTGAAACCTAGCAGGCCAGGACAGCCTGAAACCTAGCAGGCCAGAGAGCGAGAGGACAGCCTGAAACCTAGGCCAGAGAGCGAGAGG
The DNA here is from genome assembly GCF_021184085.1 of Oncorhynchus gorbuscha. Classification (NCBI taxonomy): domain Eukaryota; kingdom Metazoa; phylum Chordata; class Actinopteri; order Salmoniformes; family Salmonidae; genus Oncorhynchus; species Oncorhynchus gorbuscha. Next base: position 27,233,210 of record NC_060188.1, on the reverse strand, counting down.
ACAGCCTGAAACCTAGCAGCCAGAGAGCGAGAGGACAGCCTGAAACCTAGCAGGCCAGAGAGCGAGAGGACAGCCTGAAACCTAGCAGGCCAGAGGACAGCCTGAAACCTAGAGAGGACAGCCTGAAACCTAGCAGGCCAGAGAGCGAGAGGACAGCCTGAAACCTAGCAGGCCAGAGAGCGAGAGGACAGCCTGAGGAAGCCTGAAACCTAGCAGGCCAGAGAGGACAGCCTGACCTAGACGAGAGGACAGCCTGAAACCTAGCAGGCCAGAGAGCGAGAGGACAGCCTGAAACCTAGCAGGCCAGAGAGCGAGAGGACAGCCTGAAACCTAGCAGGCCAGAGAGCGAGAGGACAGCCTGAAACCTAGCAGGCCAGAGAGCGAGAGGACAGCCTGAAACCTAGCAGGCGAGAGGACAGAGAGCAGGAGCGAGAGGACAGCCTGAAACCTAGCAGGCCAGAGGCGAGAGGACAGCCTGAAACCTAGCAGGCCAGAGAGCGAGTGGACAGCCTGAAAGGCCTAGCAGGCCAGAGAGGCCAGAGAGCGAGAGGACAGCCTGAAACCTAGCAGGCCAGAGAGCGAGAGGACAGCCTGAAACCTAGCAGGCCAGAGAGCGAGAGGACAGCCTGAAACCTAGCAGGCCAGAGAGGGAGAGAAAGAGAGTTGATAGAGATTATAAATACAACTCATATGTATGTTGATTTAATTTCCCTACTTGCACACATTGTTACAACACTGTACACATAGCCATAATATAACATTTGAAATGTCTTTATCGTTTTGAAACTTTTGTGACTTTAATGTTTTCTATTCAGTTTTTTTGTTTATTATCTATTCCACTTGCTTTGGCAATGTAAACATGTTTCCCAAGCCAATAAAGGCCTTTGAATGGAAGAGAGAGACCGAGCGAGAGATGTAAAGCAGAAACAAAAGATGGAGAAGTAGCAGGCAGATGGAGAGCAGAATGAGACACACACACACACACACACACACACACACACACACACACACACACACACACACACACACACACACACACACACACACACACACACACACACACACACACACACACACACACACACACACACACACACACACACACACACACACACACACAGGGCATTAATATCCCTAAATATGGAGTTATCCTGTGGCTGGGTTTGTTAAGTATAGTCTTCAGTGTGGTCAGAATTCCTCCACTGGCTGTACTATACTGGAAGATGCCTGCATGAGGACTAGGGGTTGGAAGAGCTTGGAGGATGTGTGCTTTGATTGGGAAGACACACATCCACCCTATGGCAGGGTTTTTCAAACTGTTCTAGCCCAGGGCCCCCGCCCAGCCAAACCAGTGACCCAGGGCCCCCCATCATGTTAACAAAAAAATTAATCACATATTTTCTTATCATCGGGTGAATGCTATTGGCAAGTAGAAGTAATCAACATTTAAAAAATTAATAGATTTGGTAGACAGTTTTATAAAGGAAGTGTAAACTCTAAACTAGCTAGAGGCATCTTAACAGTGTAAACTCTAAACTAGCTAGAGAGGCATCTTAACAGTGTAAACTCTAAACTAGCTAGAGAGGCATCTTAACAGTGTAAACTCCAAACAAGCTAGAGAGGCATCTTAACAGTGTAAACTCTAAACAAGCTAGAGAGGCATCTTAACAGTGTAAACTCTAAACTAGCTAGAGAGGCATCTTAACAGTGTAAACTCTAAACAAGCTAGAGAGGCATCTTAACAGTGTAAACTCTAAACTAGCTAGAGGCATCTTAACAGTGTAAACTCTAAACTAGCTAGAGAGGCATCTTAACAGTGTAAACTCTAAACTAGCTAGAGAGGCATCTTAACAGTGTAAACTCTAAACTAGCTAGAGGCATCTTAACAGTGTAAACTCTAAACTAGCTAGAGAGGCATCTTAACAGTGTAAACTCTAAACAAGCTAGAGAGGCATCTTAACAGTGTAAACTCTAAACTAGCTAGAGAGGCATCTTAACAGTGTAAACTCTAAACTAGCTAGAGAGGCATCTTAACAGTGTAAACTCTAAAACAGGCATCTTAACAGTGTAAACTCTAAACAAGCTAGAGAGGCATCTTAACAGTGTAAACTAAACAAGCTAAGGCATCTTAACAGTAAACTCTAAACTAGAGGCATCTTAACAGTGTAAACTCTAAACTAGCTAAGGCATCTTAACAGTGTAAACTCTAAACTAGCTAGAGAGGCATCTTAACAGTGTAAACTCTAAACTAGCTAGAGGCATCTTAACAGTGTAAACTCTAAACTAGCTAGAGAGGTATCTTAACAGTGTAAACTCTAAACTAGCTAGAGAGGTATCTTAACAGTGTAAACTCTAAACTAGCTAGAGAGGCATCTTAACAGTGTAGAGAAAATGTTGCTGTAGTAAAGCCATTTCGAAAACAAATTCAATTGAGATAAGAACATTTAGCAGTTCTGAAGCAAATTTCATGCAATTCTACACTGTTTGGCATGGAGCTGAGAGACAATTTTACAGTTTTTAAAGCTAATTTCCTGCAATTCTATGCATTTTGCCATGAAAGCTGTGTTCCTCTGTTCAAACATTATAACAACATCTATGGCCATGCGCCCTGAAGTTTCAATTCTCCCTGACTGTCTCGATTTAATTTGATCGTTAGGTCTCTAAGATGGTATTCGATCTGTTTTTCCATCCAGAAAATTACCACTTAGACTGCCTGCCTAAGAATGTTTTATATAGAAAAAAAACATGTAATTAGCTCCAGTGACTGTACTTTCCTCCATATTTCATGGAGAGTCTGAGATTTTGCAATGAAGTCATTTGTCTACTTCCCCAGAGTCGGATAGCTTGCTAACGGTTCCTGTAGACTTCCGGTCATTGCGCTAATTCTTGCTAGCATTGGCACGTGAAGCTACCTCTAACTTCTCTTATACCGGACGCAGAGACATAAAAATGGCATGCACGATGGTATTCTGTTGCAGCGAGCATTAAAAAAAATCCCCCTAGGGTGCCACAGACCCCAGTTTGAAAACCCCTGCTTTAAGACACACACAGTGCACTTAAATGTGGAGTGCAGGTCTCACCCCCATGGAGCATTATCAATAGGTTGATGAATAATTAACTAGTATGAGCTGTTGGTACATGAAGGAGGATGGGGGGGGGGGTGGAATACTGAGGTGAGAGACCCAGCCACATCAACCTTCTCCCTGGCTGTGTAGCACTTCAATGCCACCAAGGGAGTTTTGGTGCTCGTATCATCTGGCCTCATGTTCTCATGAGTCATATACACACACAGAAAGAGACAGACAGACACAGAGCGAGAGCGACAGAGAGACAGAGAGACAGACACACACGCAGACAGAGAGAGAAAGAAGACAGAGACAGACAGACAGAGGGGAGATATGACAATTTTATTCTCCCTTTTACAACCCTCCTGGGCTTTCCTGTCTCATTCTTCCTTTTCTCCCTCCCTCTCTCTCTCTCTCTCTCTCTCTCTCTCTCTCTCTGTCTCTCCCTCCATCTCCCCAACAACTACCACACACTAAGTGGAGAGAGAGTGATACACTTCAGCCTACTGGTTCCTCATTTGAAGCGGTTTGTTTATGAGGAGAGTTGTGTTCACGTTCACGGAGACAATCGCCTCTAAGAGATGAAGGGGTAACTGGAAAGGCACGAGACGGGGCGTGTCCAAGTTGACCTGTTTTTACTCAACTGTGAAATGATTCTGCTCTAAAAATACACCCATGTTCTGAGCATGTCTGTTGCTGTTCTGTTTCTCTCGGTGCTCTTGTTATTCCACTTGAGTACAGCAGCTGCTCTTCTTGTGGTCGCCGTCGACAACGTTGCAAACCCCTGCCCATCACCGCTGTGCCCATCTCGCCTGACGACCATCCACATCACTTCTTGCCACTACACCTCTGGAGGACATCAATCTCGGGAGTGTGCAACGGTGACAGGCACAATGACAATTCTCCACCCCACCACCATCAATAACATTACATCTACCAACTCACTCTCCCATCAATAAGTCTACAGGTCATTCTCTTCCAGAACCCTTGCACCACTAGTCTACATCTAGTGTCTGTCTGAAGGTTGCTGTGAGAGGCAGCGGCTGGGTCTTGTCAGGTACAGAACCTCGTCTTGATTATGTCTCAACATTAACATCCATTTTCCTGTGTGTATTCCATGTAGCATGTAACTTAAACAGAGGAACGACAACATCTGGCAGAGAGCTACTCCCCCCCAACCCCCACCCCCCGAACCACAATCACTGGGAGCAATCAGAGCATCACGATTGGCCTCCGCTGCAATCACAGCCTCCCACCCCCTCACTTTTTCTCTTTCTTTCTTTCTTTCTTTCTTTCTTTCTTTCTTTCTCACTCTTTTTTCCAGTGTGTTTTCAGAAGTAGAGTGTAGCTCCAGAAGCTACAGGGTTGTAAGCAGGCCTCTGTGCCCCCCCCAGTATATTTAGCCGATCTGAGCCTCTATGTAATTAACAGATGAAAATTATAACTTTGAACCGGGGATGATGTTTCTGTTTCCCTCCGGGGCATGGGCAGAGACTGAAACTAGACCTGCCTGGCTCATCACGGAGCCACACCGGGCAGTGGGCCAAAGGCATGGGCGTGATGGAGCCAGCATTGAGCCAAGATGGAGGAGGACTCGCACCGGTGGATGGAGTGTATAATACTCGGAGCCAGGCAGGGTCTGAATGTTAATAATACAGTCAAGTTAGATGGTCAATCACACCACACTGGAGTTTCCATTTGAAGTCAGATGGCTTTTACATTCCTACCACGATACAAAGACTGGAGGAGAATGATGGAGGAGAAAGATGGAGAGGAGAGTTCATTGTCCTTACTGTACACACAGGAAGACATATCCAACACACATACACACTCATACACACAGCGTGAGCAGAGTGAGTGTGAGCACTGTTTCTAGGTGGGAAAAAGGCCGATGTTCACATTTGTTACCTCTCACTCTCCTTTCTCATTAACATATACAGTTGAAGTTTATATTCACTCTAGCAAAATACATTTAAACTCAGTTTTTCACAATTCCTGACATTTAATCCTAGTAAAAATTCTCTGTCTTGGGTCAGTTAGGATCACCACTTTATTTTAAGAATATCAGAGAGAATTATTTATTTCAGCTTTAATTTCTTTCATCATATTCCCAGTGGGTCAGACGTTTACATACACTCAATTAGTATTTGGTAGCATTGCCTTTAAATTGTTTAACTTGGGTCAAACGTTTTGAGTAGCATTCCACAAGCTTCCAAAAATAAGTTTTGTGAATTTTGGCCCATTCTTCTTACAGAGCTGGTGTAACTGAGTCAGGTTTGTAGGCCTCCTTGCTAACACACGCTTTTTTGGTTCTGCCCAAAAATGTTCGATAGGATTGAGGTCAGGGCTTTGTTATGGCCACTCCAATACCTTGACTTTGTTGTCCATAAGCCATTTTGCCACCTTTGGAAGTATGCTTGGGGTCAATGTCCATTTTGAAGACCAATTTTCAACCAAGTTTTAACTTCCTGACTGATGTCTTGATGTTGCTTCAATATATCCACATAATTTTCCTCCCTCATGACGCCATCTATTTTGTGAAGTGCACAAGTCCCTCCTGCAGCAAAGCACCCCCACGACATGATGCTGCCACCCCCGTGCTTCACGGTTGGGATGGTGTTCTTCGGCTTGCAAGCCCCCCCCTTTTCCTCCAAACATAACGATGGTCACTATGGGCAAACAGTTCTATTTTTGTTTCTTAAGACCAATAGACATTTCCCCCCAAAAGTACAATCTTTGTTCCCATGTGCAGTTGCAAACCGTAGTCTGGCTTTTTTATGGCGGTTTTGGAGCAGTGGCTTCTTCCTTGCTGAGCAGCATTTTAGGTTATGTCGATATAGGACTTGTTTTACTATGGATATAGATACTTTTGTACCGGTTTCCCCCAGCATCTTCACAAGGTCCTTTGCTGTTGTTCTGGGATTGATTTGCACTTTTCATCTCTAGGAGGCAAAACGCATCTCCTTCCTGAGCGGTATGATGGCTGCGTGGTCCTGTGGTGTTTATACTTACGTACTATTGTTTGTACAGATGAACGTATTACCTGCAGTCATTTGAAAATGCTCCCAAGGATGAACCAGACTTGAGGTCTTGGCTGATTTCTTTTGATTTCCCCATGATGTCAAGCAAAGAGGCACTGAGTTTGAAGGAAGGCCTTGAAATACATCCACAGGTACACCTCCAATTGACTCAAATGATATCATGGCTTTAGAAGCTTCTGATAGACTAATTGACATCATTTTCTGGAATTTTCCAAGCTGTTTAAAGGCAGTCAACTTAGAGTATGTAAACTTCTGACCAACTGGAATTGTGATACAGTGAATTACAAGTGAAATACATCTGTCTGTAAACAATTGTTGGAAAAATTACTTGTCATGCACAAAGTAGGTGTTAACAAACTATAGTTTTGGTAAGTCGGTTAGGACAAGAAATTTGTGGAGTGGTTGAAAAACGAGTTTTAATGACTCCAACCTAAGTGTATGTAGACTTCCGACTTAAATATATGCCATTTAGCAGACGCTTTTATCCAAAGCGACTTACTTCAACTGTATCTCTCTCAGTCTCTTTCTACCATACCCAATCCTCCCATCTCTCCCAGTCTCTTTCTACCATACCCAATCCTCCCATCTCTCCCAGTCTCTTTCTACCATACCCAATCCTCCCATCTCTCCCAGTCTCTTTCTACCATACCCAATCCTCCCATCTCTCCCAGTCTCTTTCTACCATACCCAATCCTCCCATCTCTCCCAGTCTCTTTCTACCATAACCAATCCTCCCATCTCTCCCAGTCTCTTTCTACCATACCCAATCCTCCCATCTCTCCCAGTCTCTTTCTACCATACCCAATCCTCCCATCTCTCCCAGTCTCTTTCTACCATACCCAATCCTCCCATCTCTCCCAGTCTCTTTCTACCATACCCAATCCTCCTACCATACCCTCCCATCTCTCCCAGTCTCTTTCTACCATAACCAATCCTCCCATCTCTCCCAGTCTCTTTCTACCATACCCAATCCTCCCATCTCTCCCAGTCTCTTTCTACCATACCCAATCCTCCCATCTCTCCCAGTCTCTTTCTACCATACCCAATCCTCCCATCTCTCCCAGTCTCTTTCTACCATAACCAATCCTCCCATCTCTCCCAGTCTCTTTCTACCATACCCAATCCTCCCATCTCTCCCAGTCTCTTTCTACCATACCCAATCCTCCCATCTCTCCCAGTCTCTTTCTACCATAACCAATCCTCCCATCTCTCCCAGTCTCTTTCTACCATACCCAATCCTCCCATCTCTCCCAGTCTCTTTCTACCATACCCAATCCTCCCATCTCTCCCAGTCTCTTTCTACCATAACCAATCCTCCCAGTTCTGTTTTTCATTCACTGCTCCAGTCCACACGTTCTCTCTATCAGCACTTAAGAGTCAGTGAACTCTCTCTCTCTGCTGGAGTGGAGGACAACATCCTAGGGAGTGTGGGACAGCAACAACAGCAGAGCACCCAGCCAACGAACACACCGCTGAACTCAAACAACTCGCTGCCCTTTTCTCTTCACAAGGCTTTTCCCCATTCAACATTCTGTTCCCTCGCTCTCTAATTAAGTGACCCGTCAACATATCTGCCAAAACTCAGAGCTGGAGTTTCATTGTCGTTCACAAGAGACCCCACAGCAGACCAAGGGAGAAGAAAGCAGAGACCAGGGCAACCAGAACTAAGAGGAACGTGGTCGTGCTACGCTGTGCTAGTCTGGACTTGAGCTGCTGCTGCTCCCACTATCCACACTATACACTGGGATAAGGCGATCCAGAGATGACACAGAGATTTCGGGGCTCCGCCCCCCTGATCCAGCGTCTGATCCAGCCATGCCCCATCCTCCACTGGCACAGAGATGACACCCAGATAGGTTCTTCTCCCTGAGTATGTTTTGAAAAAATGGCAGGATAAGCTCTCCTTGTCCTCACTATCGTCTCATCTTCAGTAGAGCTGCACACTCCTTCCTGTTGATAGAAGCCCAGCCTGCTGTGCATGCGTGTGTGCGTGCGTGTTCTAGACCAGTACACACCCCCCCTGCTGGTTCTATATGCCACAGGCTCTGCCTTATATTTCCATTTGTAATTTGATGAGATACATATGCCAGGCCTGATGGCCATTCTGTGTCTTTAGCCTCTGTCACTGTGTGTTAGTGGCCTTCCCTGCATGCCAGAGAAGAGCTTAGCTGTGGGTAGAAGATAGAGGCTGGCATAGACTCAGAGGGACGGGTGCCTCGAGCAGTTGCCCCTCCAGACCGTGAGAGTCTCTATGTTCTACACAGCAGACAAAGGTCAGATACAAGACACTCTCAAATCAATTCAATTCAATTCAAGGGGCTTTATTGTCATGGGAAACATATGTTTACATTGAAATAGATGATAAACAAAAGTGAAATAAACAAAGCAGAATCAACAGTTGACATTACACCAAAAGAATAAAGACATTTAAAATGTTTTATTATGGCTATATACAGAGTTGTAACAATGTGCAAATAGTTCAAATAAACAAACATAAATATGGGTTGTATTTACAATGGTGTTTGTTCTTCACTGGTTGCCCTTTTCTTGTGGCAACAGGTCACAAATATTGCTGCTGTGATGTCACACTGTGGTATTTCACCCATTAGTTATGGGAGTTTATCTGTGGTCTGTGTAATCTGAGGGAAATATGTCTCTCTAATAGAGGTCGACCGATTAATCGGAATGGCTGATTAATTAAGGCCGATGTAAAGTTTTCATAATCGGAAATCGGTATTTTGGGGCGCCGATTTATATATATATATATATATATATATATATATTATACCTTTATTTAACTAGGCAAGTCAGTTAAGAACACATTCTTATTTTCAATGACGGCCTAGGAATGGTGGGTTAACTGTCTCGTTCAGGGGCAGAACGACGATTTTCACCCTGTCAGCTCAGGGGATCCAATCTTGCAACCATACAGTTAACTAGTCCAAAACAATAATGACCTGCCTCTCTCTCATTGCACTCTACAAGGCCTGCCTGTTACGCAAATGCAGTAAGCCAAGGTAAGTTGCTAGCTAGCATTAAACTTATCTTATAAAAAACAATCAATCATAATCACTAGTTAACTTCACATGGTTGATGATATTACTAGATGTTATCTAGCGTGTCCTGCATTGCATATTATCTGACTGAGCATACAAGCATACAATTATCAAGTATCTGACTGAGCGGTGGTAGGCAGAATCAGGCACGTAAACATTCATTCAAACAGCACTTTTGTGTGTTTTGCCAGCAGCTCTTCGTTGTGCGTCAAGCATTGCACTGTTTATGACTTCAAGCCTATCAACTCCCTAGATGAGACTGGTGTAACCGAAGTAAAATGGCTAGCTAGTTAACGCGCGCTAATAGCGTTTCAAACGTCACTCGCTCTGAGCCTTGGGGTGGTTGTTTCCCTTGCTCTGCATGGGTAACGCTGCTTCGATGGTGGCTGTTGTCGTTGTGTTGCTGGTTCGAGCCCAGGGAGGAGCGAGAAGAGGGACGGAAGCTATACTGTTACACTGGCAATACTGAAGTGCCTATAAGAACATCCAATAGTCAAAGGTTAATGATATACAAATGGTATAGAGGGAAATAGTCCTATAATTCCTATAATAACTACAACCTAAAACTTCTTACCTGGGAATGTTGAAGACTCGTGTTAAAAGGAACCACCAGCTTTCATATGTTCTCATGTTCTGAGCAAGGAACTTAAACGTTAGCTTTCTTACATGGCACATATTGCACTTTTACTTTCTTCTCCAACACTTTGTTTTTGCATTATTTAAACCAAATTGAACATGTTTCATTATTTACTTGAGGCTAAATTGATTTTATTGATGTATTATATTTTAATTTAATAAGTGTTCATTCAGTATTGTTGTAATTGACATTACAAATACATTTTTTATATATAAATCGTCCGAATAATCGGCATTGGCTTTTTTTTTGGCCCTCCAATAATCGGTATTGAAAAATCATAATCGGTCGACCTCTACTCTCTAATATGTTCATCTATTGGGCAGGAGGTTAGGAAGTGCAGCTCAGTTTCCACCTTATTTTGTGGGCAGTGTGCACATAGCCTGCCTTCTCGAGAGCCATGTCTGTCTACAGCGGCCTTTCTCAATAGCAAGGCTATGCTCACTGAGTCTGTACATAGTCAAAGCTTTCCTTAAGTTTGGGTCAGTCACAGTGGTCAGGTATTCTGCCACTGTGTACTCTCTGTTTAGGGCCAAATAGCATGCTAGTTTGCAATGTGTCAAGTAATTATCTTTTTATTTTATCATGATTTGGTTGGGTGTAATTGTGTTGCTGTCCTGGGGTTCTGTGGGGTCTGTTTGTGAACAGAGCCCCAAGACCAGCTTTCTTAGGGGACTCTTCTCCAGGTTCTCTGATCTCTCTGTAGGTGATGGCTTTGTTATGGAAGGTTTGGGCATCGCTTCCTTTTAGGTGGTTGTAGAAATGAACGTCTCTTTTCTGGATTTTGATCATTAGCGGGCATCGGCCTAATTCTGCTCTGCGTGCATTATTTGGTGTCTCAATTTCTCACACTTTCACTCACTCACAGTAACCTCTGACACCATCTCAAATGTAATAATTGAAGACCAAGTGTGTGCGACATACAGTTCTAACAGAGCATGAGAGAGAGAGAGAGAGAGAGAGAGAGAGAGAGAGTCCGATGCATAGCATTCAGTCTGTTTTAGAAGAGCTCTGTCTACCAAACATACAGAATACTTTAAAGCTCCAAAATTCAAGCTAAGTTACATCTCAATACTGAGAATAGAAGAGAAAGATGGAATACAGTCGACAACATCCACCTAAAATACCATTTAGACTGTGACAACTGAGCCCTTTAGAAGAGACTTGCCAGGGCTACACAAACACGGACATCAAGTTGAAAAATGTGGGCATTTAGAGATGACCAAATAAGGCAGTACAGAGGAGATCAAAGTCGACGGTTTGAGTGTGGCTCTGTAAGTCCAATCACAGAGAAAGAGAGAGACAGAGAAAGAGAGAAAAGAGAGAGAAAAAAGAGAGAGAAAAGAGAGGAAAGAGAAAGAGAGGAAAGAGAAAGAGAAAGAGAGAGAGAGAGAGAGAAAGAGAGAGAGAGGGAGAGGGAGAAGAGAGAGAGAAAGAGAGAGAGAGGGAGAGGGAGAAGAGAGAGAGGGAGAGGGAGAAGAGAGGGAGACGAGAGAGAGGAGATAGGAGAGAATAGAGAGGAGAGAATAGAGAGGAGAGGGAGAGAGAGAAAGGAGAAAAGAAAGAGAGAGAAAGGAGAGAAAGGAGAGAAAGAGGAGAGAGAAGAGAGCGAGAGAAGAGAGTAAAGAGCGCGAGAAGAGCGAGAGAAGGGAGGCAACCAGGCAACCAGCCCAGCTCAGTACACCATCTCTGCCCAGCCTCCTTATCACCTCATCAGCCTGCCTGCCTTGTTATTGTTTATTTCACTTTTGTATATTATCTACTTCACTTGCTTTGGCAACGTTTACAGATGTTTCCCATGCCAATAAAGCCCCTTGAATTGAATTGAAAGAGAGACAGAGATAAAGTATGAGCATGTTCTGTGTTTGCACACACACAGTATGTAAGTATGTCCTGCAGCAGTGCTGTGTGTGTGTGTGTGTGTGTGTGTGTGTGTGTGTGTGTGTGTGTGTGTGTGTGTGTGTGTGTGTGTGTGTGTGTGTGTGTGTGTGTGTGTGTGTGTGTGTGTGTGTGTGTGTGTGTGTGTGTGTGTGTGTGTGTGTGTGTGAGCCTGACCAATGGATGAAATGCTGATTGGGGTCAGCGAGTCCACTAGCCGTGAGGAAATCAGTCCCACGGACAGAGAGTAATTCACTGCCTGCTGCTCACACTTCATCCAGGAGGATCCTCCCTGATCCGTGTGGTACACAAACTTCCCATGCAGAAAACTACTACCGGAAGGTCTTCTACCTGACAGACACACTGGGAGGGTTGTTTCTGGTCACTGAAAATGTGGGACTAACAAGACTTCTGGGTCACGACATTATAGAATATATGCCATTCAGCAGAAACTTAAAGAGTTTTCCGTATGGTTGGCCCCGGGAAAACCGAACCCACAATGCTGGTGTTGCAAGCGCAACGCTCTACCAACTAAGCCATTACAGGACCCACCACACTTTGAGCCATGTGTGTGTTTTATTTCCAGTAGGTGTAGCAGGGAAAGAGGTGGTAAGGTGCATGCTATGCTACTGGGTAATAGAGGTGCTGCCGCTCTCATTTTCCTTCTCAATTTGTTGAGATGAATCGGTCTGTCACTCACCTATCATTCGCTCTCTCTCCGACTCACCAAGTCTCCCTCCTCCCTCCCTCTGTTCTTCTCTCCCTGTCTGTGTTCCACACATTCCTGAGAATACCCTGCTGTTCACAAAAGGCTGAGTAGGCAATGTGCTCCCACATCTGACAAGAGCATGGAGACAGAGCACCACTCAGCCACACACACACACACACACACACACACACACACACACACACACACACACACACACACACACACACACACACACACACACACACACACACACACACACACACACACACACACACAAATTCCTGGAGTATATACCCATCGTATACACATAATTAAAACAACAAATACACAACGGTCTCGCTCTCATCTCACTCACAAATAGTATTCTGTTATCACATTTGCACCACCAAACAAAATCTGGAATTTTTTTCATTCATATATCATGGATGTGAATATGCATATGGACACACCCAAAACATCTGTATACATAATAATAATATAATAATAATAATAATATATGCCATTTAGCAGACGCTTTTATCCAAAGCGACTTACAGTCATGTGTGCATACATTCTACGTATGGGTGGTCCCGGGGATCGAACCCACTACCCTGGCGTTACAAGCGCCATGCTCTACCAACTGAGCTACAGAAGGACCACCATTGTCTGTTTTCACAGAAATGTGTGTTTTCGTTATAAAACAATTCCTATTGAGTGCACATTTCAGCAGAAATGGTAGCGTACTGGGATTCAGGCAGACTGGGATGAGAGTTGAGGCCTCCCTTACTTAACCCCCTGGCCTCTGCTGGACCCAGTGACAAGGGTCATCTTCCTGCCTCCTTACCCTCTCTTTATTGGGAGCCAAGTGTGTGACGAGGGGACTCAAACCTCTGAACCCTGTGTGGGCCCCGCCCCCTCAAACAGATAGACCGTTATCTAGTCAGACAGACAGAGTCAAGGCTGCATCGCAGAACAAGACGTGACCGGGCCCCAATTCCTTATTTGAGAGCCCTCCACAACAACAGTCAGAGAGACACACTCACATGTTTTCTTGTATAAGAAGATCACACTTGAAACACACATACATACACAAAGGGACACTGAAAGGCCAGACTGTCAAATTAGCCCTGCTCCGCTACTGAGAGAGAGCCTTTGTTTTGCCACTAAACCACTACACGCCTGACCGTCAGATGCCACATAAAATAGAGACATAGGTTCTGTCCCTTGCTGCCCAACTTATCTGGCCCTCCACCCAGCATAGGGGTAGGAGAATCCACTGTGGAACTGTCACTATTTTGGGCAGGCAATCATTAAGGACAGCTAAGATAACAGGACCCCCATTTCTCCCAGAGGGTTTCCTTGAAAGTGCTCCTTACGGGAAGAGAGTGTGTGTGTGTGTGTGTGTGTGTGTGTGTGTGTGTGTGTGTGTGTGTGTGTGTGTGTGTGTGTGTGTGTGTGTGTGTGTGTGTGTGTGTGTGTGTGTGTGTGTGTGTGTGTGTGTGAGAGAGGAGAGAATCTATACACAACCATTAGCAGTGGGAGTACAGTATGCCAGTCTGAGCTGCACTGCATAGCTGCATTAAAAGGTGCCACACCCCTCGTTGCCATGGAAAACAAGGTCAACAATAGCAGGTTGTCTTTTTTCAGCTTGAAATCTTGTTTTGGAGACAGCTCTGCAGAGTGGTCACTAGCTAGCACAGCCGCAAAGTCATAAAATCTGATATTAAACCGAACCTTAACTTTAACCACACTGCTAACCATAATTCCTAACACTAAATTAAGACCAAAAAGCTACATTTATGTTTTAATACATTTTTACAAAATAGCCAATTTTGAGGTGCCCATCTAAGGGGAAATCGCTCAGTTCTGCCTCCAGGTCAACATTCATGACAAACATCAACCTACTCAATGATGATGACTTCTCTCATTCTAGATGTTTACACAAGCTATATACTGTAGATGTGCACAAGTTCGACAGGAGAACTCAAGAAGAAAAAATGGCAGTTGAGAAGACATTTCAGAAGTCAGGCTACGAAAAGTAGAGTAAATGGTGTGTGTGTGTTTGTAACCAGTGAGGGCAGTATCCATAATGCTCCAGCAGTGTCAATCAGTGTGTACTAAGTTCATACTGTACTGTGAGGTTTGATCAGTGGGGCAAAACATTCAAAGCGTTGCAGATTGAGATGTACTGGACGACAACAGACCGGAGTCCTGGACGACAACAGACCGGAGTCCCGGACGACAACCGACCGGAGTCCCGGACGACAACAGACCGGAGTCCCGGACGACAACAGACCGGAGTCCCGGACGACAACAGACAGGAGTCCCGGACGACAACAGACCGGAGTCCTGGACGACAACAGTCAGACGTACTGGACGACAACAGTCAGACGTACTGGACGACAACAGACCGGAGTCCTGGACGACCACAGACCGGAGTCCTGGACGACAACAGACAGACGTCCTGGACGACAACAGACAGACGTCCTGGACGACAACAGACCGGAGTCCTGGATGACAACAGACAGACGTCCCGGACGACAACAGACAGGAGTCCCGGACGACAACAGACAGGAGTCCCGGACGACAACAGACCGGAGTCCTGGACGACAACAGACCGGAGTCCTGGACGACAACAGACCGGAGTCCTGGACGACAACAGACCGGAGTCCTGGACGACAACAGACTGGAGTCCTGGACGACAACAGACCGGAGTCCTGGACGACAACAGACTGGAGTCCTGGACGACAACAGACCGGAGTCCTGGACGACAACAGACAAACGTCCTGGACGACAACAGACAGGCGTGCTGGACGACAACAGACAGGCGTGCTGGACGACAACAGACAGGCGTGCTGGACGACAACAGACAGGCATCCTGGACGACAACAGACCGGAGTCCTGGACGACAACAGACCGGAGTCCTGGACGACAACAGACCGGAGTCCTGGACGACAACAGACCGGAGTCCTGGACGACAACAGACAGGCGTGCTGGACGACAACAGACAAGCGTGCTGGACGACAACAGACAGGCGTGCTGGACGACAACAGACAGGCGTGCTGGACGACAACAGACAGGCGTGCTGGACGACAACAGACAGGCGTCCTGGACGACAACAGACCGGAGTCCTGGACGACAACAGACCGTAGTCCTGGACGACAACAGACCGGAGTCCTGGACGACAACAGACAGGCGTGCTGGACGACAACAGACAGGCGTGCTGGACGACAACAGACAGGCGTGCTGGACGACAACAGACAAGCGTGCTGGACGACAACAGACAGGCGTGCTGGACGACAACAGACAGGCGTGCTGGACGACAACAGACAGGCGTGCTGGACGACAACAGACAGGCGTGCTGGACGACAACAGACAGGCGTGCTGGACGACAACAGACAGGCGTGCTGGACGACAACAGACAGACGTGCTGGACGACAACAGACAGACGTGCTGGATGACAACAGACAGACGTGCTGGATGACAACAGACACGCAAAAGTGAAGGTTGCACGGATGCCTGGCCTGGAACGCCACATTGAAACGTGGAGCGGATCTAATTTCTAACTTCAGACTTTAGCTGTGTGGCATGAGACCTGTGATAGGAATGCTTAGCGACATTTTAGCCATGGATAGCGTAAAAAATGTAGCTAGACGCTAGTGAAGCATTCGAAACACCAGCATCTCTCTCTCCCATGCTCTTCAATTCAGGTTCCCCCTTATCACTGTCACCACATCAGGCGTAGAAGCAATACCTACCACACAGCCTAGGCCTGCAGCAGTACACATAAATCTGTGTTTTGGAGAACGTGCCGAAGGAACGACTAGGAGTCTGTGTGTGGATGTACACATGCTAGAGTGAGTCTATAGTTTTAATACACCGCGTGCACCTGTGGTTCAGTACGTGTCTGGGTGATTAAAGTATCTACATACCCTCACCCACTCTCCCAGGGTAGGTTAATGATTGTAGAGGTGAAGTGTGAGTGTGTGCAGTGCATTAACGTGGTACGCAGCTGCGGTATACCGTAGAGGCCTTGAGGAATGCCCGAGGGGCGGTGTGCTGGTGTTAAGGTGTGAGGAGACGTCGTAGCCGCGTTAATGGACTCACACAAGCACAGGCCACTCTGGAACACTGGGTTTACTGTCTGTCCCTCCCTCCCTCCCTCCCTCCATCTCTCCCCTCCCTCCCTACCTCCCTCCCTCCCTCCATCTCTCCCCTCCCTCCCTACCTCCCTCCCTCCCTCCATCCATCTCTCCCCTCCCTACCTCCCTCCCTCCCTCCCTCCACACCCATGGGAAATTCTACCCACTTCCCTCTCTATCTCTCTACCCCTCCCTCCCTCCCTCCATCTCTCCCCTCCCTCCATCTCCCCCCTCCCTCCCTCCCTCCCTCCCTACCTCCCTACCTCCACACCCATGGGAAATTCTACCCACTTCCCTCTCTCCATCTCTCCCATATTTCCTGGGTTGGATTTAACCTTTTGAATGGTACCCGCAAGAACACATACATAACCCTGCATTCATAAGCAAAACATAATGTCTACAACCTGTAGGGAAATGCTTTGTCTTGATGTAACATTTTCCTAGGTGGTGAAGGCATCTGCTAAGAATCACGCAGGACAGTGGTTTTTCCTCTGCAGCCTCACGCACAACACTTTTGATGCTGAGAAACTGCCCTGGCCAGAAAATGATGCCGGAACAGCTGAAACGGCATGCGTCTTGGGTCTGGGACCGGACTCACGCGACTGATCTAGGATCAGCTGAATCGGCAGGCCCATTTGAGCACCGTAGTTTGATGCTCTACCCGTGTGCAAAAGAGAGGGGGGCTTTTAAAGAAGATTTTTTACAGATACTTCAGTAACACTTTACTTTATACATCTTTAATAAACAGAGTGGTTAAAAGATCGTTACATCGATGGTTATCTAATAGTGAGCATACACACACCATAATGGAAAGTCTTCCTCAGATACATATAAGAAAGGAAGAAAGCATATGCCTGATTGACATGCACAGAACCCAATGGGAACCACATGCTCCTGTAACACAAGGGCGGCTGCATCATTGATTGGCTTAGCAGCAGAGATGATTTTCAGAACTCTCATATTTCCTATCGATAAAATGTATGCATCACATGACGTAACACTCTCTGGGTCTTACTGGGCCTGCCTTCTCCCCACCCAGCCATCCATCCCCCCTGTACTGTACAGTCATCCCTATTGATTACAGCTACAGCAGTGATGCAACACCCAACCCTCCAGCCCTGCAAACAACATGCAGTACCCCCTGGACTTTAAAAACGGTCCTCCTCCAACTGCCACTCCCATCAGACTCCCATCAGACTCCACACTGAGCCAACAGACTCCCATCAGACTCCACACTGAGCCAACAGACTCCCATCAGACTCCCATCAGACTCCACACTGAGCCAACAGACTCCCATCAGACTCCACACTGAGCCAACAGACTCCCATCAGACTCCACACTGAGCCAACAGACTCCCATCAGACTCCCATCAGACTCCACACTGAGCCAACAGACTCCCATCAGACTCCACACTGAGCCAACTGACAACAGACTCCCATCAGACTCCACACTGAGCCAACTGACAACAGACTCCCATCAGACTCCACACTGAGCCAACTGACAACAGACTCCCATCAGACTCCACACTGAGCCAACAGACTCCCATCAGACTCCACACTGAACCAACTGACAACAGACTCCCATCAGACTCCACACTGAGCCAACTGACAACAGACTCCCATCAGACTCCACGTTGAGCCAACTGACTCCCATCAGACTCCACACTGAGCCAACAGACTCCCATCAGACTCCACACTGAGCCAACAGACTCCCATCAGACTCCACACTGAGCCAACTGACAACAGACTCCCATCAGACTCCACGCTGAGCCAACTGACTCCCATCAGACTCCACACTGAGCCAACAGACTCCCATCAGACTCAACGCTGAGCCAACTGACAACAGACTCCCATCAGACTCCACACTGAGCCAACTGACAACAGACTCCCATCAGACTCCACACTGAGCCAACTGACAACAGACTCCCATCAGACTCCACACTGAGCCAACTGACAACAGACTCCCATCAGACTCCACGCTGAGCCAACTGACAACAGACTCCACGCTGAGCCAACTGACAACAGACTCCCATCAGACTCCACGCTGAGCCAACTGACAACAGACTCCACACTGAGCCAACTGACAACAGACTCCCATCAGACTCCACACTGAGCCAACTGACAACAGACTCCCATCAGACTCCACACTGAGCCAACTGACAACAGACTCCACACTGAGCCAACTGACAACAGACGCCCATCAGACTCCACACTGAGCCAACTGACAGACTCCCATCAGACTCCACGCTGAGCCAACTGACAACAGACTCCACACTGAGCCAAATGACAACAGACTCCCATCAGACTCCACGCTGAGCCAACTGACAACAGACTCCACGCTGAGCCAACTGACAACAGACTCCCATCAGACTCCACACTGAGCCAACTGACAGACTCCACGCTGAGCCAACTGACAGACTCCATGCTGAGCCAACTGACAACAGACTCCCATCAGACTCCACGCTGAGCCAACTGACAACAGACTCCACGCTGAGCCAACTGACAACAGACTCCCATCAGACTCCACGCTGAGCCAACTGACAACAGACTCCACGCTGAGCCAACTGACAACAGACTCCCATCAGACTCCACGCTGAGCCAACTGACCACAGACTCCACGCTGAGCCAACTGACAACAGACTCCCATCAGACTCCACGCTGAGCCAACTGACAGACTCCATGCTGAGCCAACTGACAACAGACTCCCATTAGACTCCACGCTGAGCCAACTGACAACAGACTCCACGCTGAGCCAACTGACAACAGACTCCCATCAGACTCCACACTGAGCCAACTGACAACAGACTCCCATCAGACTCCACACTGAGCCAACTGACAACAGACTCCCATCAGACTCCACACTGAGCCAACTGACAACAGACTCCCATCAGACTCCACACTGAGCCAACTGACAACAGACTCCCATCAGACTCCACACTGAGCCAACTGACAACAGACTCCCATCAGACTCCACGCTGAGCCAACTGACAACAGACTCCCATCAGACTCCACGCTGAGCCAACTGACAGACTCCCATCAGACTCCACACTGAGCCAACTGACAACAGACTCCTCAGACTGTGGCCTATATTTTCTCATTCAAACGGCTACCGAAAAAACAAATGTAATATTAGATGTCCTCCCTCTCCCTGTTTTCTCTCTTTCTGCTGGCCAGTTTGCTCTTAATTGAATCAGTGTTCAATCAGGCCAGGCTGCCTTACCAGGGGAGGGGGAGGAGAGGGGAAGCACGCAGGGCCACTTCTCCCCTCCTTAGACCCAGGCAGACACCAAGCTCTGTGGTAACAGGATCCTTGTTGGTCTTCAGAAGAGTCTCTAAAAACAAAATGGCATCGCAATCTCCCTCTTCAGGGAGTACTTCAGGATTGGGACTGGGGTTGACACTAGTGTCAGGGTTAGAGATGGGATGAGGTCTGAGTTGAGGGTGGGGGCGGGGCGGGGCAGGGCAGGGCTCAGGTCTGAAGTTGGGTCTGGAGGCTGTGACCAGGGTCATGCGCTGACTGTTAGGACCTTTAAATGGAGGACATCATCACTGTTGATAAGGGGGGGGGGGGGGGTTAGAACATCATGGTGTTCACAAGACGCTTATTCATTTAACCTTTTATTTTCCATCCATCTTTGTCCCAATGTAATCACACTAGTCTCGTTAACAAAAGAATTGTCTTGTTTTGAGGAAAACGGATTAGGGAAAATTAACTTTGCAGGAGAAGCAAGTAGTGCTTCAGAGAAGTCGCCTATGGCACAGAAAAGTAGGGAGACGTAGGGAATAAGGAGATGCCACGTTTGTAAGCAGAAGTTGATAAGACGCAGGTGATGTTGTGAAACACTGTGTCACAAACACATAAGATAGACACCACACACACAGAGAGAGAGACAGAGAGGCGCCAGACAGTGTCAAAGCCCTAACCCTAACCCAAACATTGGCAAACAGTTTGTGTCTGTGGTCATAAAAAGTCATTTAGAAGACGAGTCTCTAATGCAATGTGTTCAGTCGACCATTGCAGGGATACTATGTTGCAACATGTGTAGTTCAAAGTAACCATATATCTAGAAACCGTTACATTCTACAGAGCTTTGTCTGGCTTTATCAAGTGGCTACAGTAACATTTAGGAGAGGGAACACGTGTCCTTGAATACCCAAAATAGATAGGGAAAGATTTGCAGGAAAACTAACCGGAAAGACAAGGGAAGAGAGTCATAAGAGTAAAACTCAATAATTATGTTTAACGCGTTTGTGAGTGACTTTTATTAACCAATCACGTCGACTACTTGAAATGGAAACAAACTGCAACAAACCGAGAAACTTCTAATAAAAAGGCTTGATTAAATTGCCAATTAAAACCGTTATCTGGGTACGGCGGGTATCGTTGGATAATGACCTGAGTTCAATCCCTGTGCCGGACGTCCCGTCCCGAGTATGACAGCTTCACTCAATAGTCAGACAAAATTACATTCTAACGTCCAAGCGTCAGTGTGGCTTTCAAATCGCAATTCGCAAGGGATCCGTTTTAAATTGTCTCTCGAACACTGGCCACGGCGTTCTGGCAAAAATAAACAATCAACACCAGCGAAAAACACTCAAATGTTGGGGTGTGGACAAAGTTGCAAAAGGACTCGTTTAAATTACGGGGTTTTCTGTATCATATGTCTGTGTGTACACAGTAGCGACGTGAACTAATCCTCTTACGAAATCATGCTCTCTGACGAACCCGACAGCCCCATGCAAGAGCTTCTAGAGGTAAACCTTGACGAGAAAACGCAGGAGACGAGGATACATCGATAACAACACAGTGGGGTCGATCACTTACTTCGTTCTCTGGGAAGGGTGGGATTCCAACGAGGCAGAAAGCAACTCCATTCATTGGACAGCTGGGATTGTTCAGCAGTAAAATGAGAGTGAGATTCGCTGCTACAAGGAGTTGTAAAATAAGATATAAACATCTGAAAATACAGCATATGGCCTCGCCAATTATAGCTTAGTCTGGTGGCGATGCTCTATGGCATTCACCTATCCAGTTTCCTTCCTTTCCAACCCCCCTCTTTTCCGCTGTTTGGTTGGTGTTTCTCCCCCTCCTCCGCCAGACTGGTTCAGCGTAAATCCTTCTCTTGCTCAGCCTGCCTGTTAAACTGAGACAAACAGGCCGAGGGCGCGTTGGGAGAATCTGCGCGTCGATTGAGCAAAGCGCCTGCCTTCCATTACGGCGCACTCGGCTTGCGGTATTGGAGCGTACGGGCTCCCTCTGGCTGTGCCGAAAAGTTTGGGTCTGAATGTTTACACAACTATTCGTGTCTCTTCGGAAACCGTGACGTGTGGGGGGCGCCCTTGCCACGGCGTTCTCAATGTCATTTAAACAAAGCCCTTTTGTACCCAGATACAGAGATAGACTTGGGCAAAAATACAAGAGGAGAAATGAAGGCGAGGAAGCATGGAGCTGTTGCCTAGTGAGGCATGGCTTGAGAGAAACAAAATCGTTTCTAGGAAATGCCTAATAAGTGTGTAAGTGTAACTAAACTAGAAACTCATAGTCACAGGAAGTTATTGCATTGACAAGAACCCCTGTCACCTCTGACCAGAGATGACAAGAAATGACCAAGAACTAAATCAGTCCCAATCTAAACCACAACCACATACAATGACTCAGGTAGTATTATTTATTCTACAGTTCTGTATGCGATGCTTTCAATTCCTGAAACAATGTTATTACATGTGTTTTGGACTGGTATTGACCACAAAGAGGAGTAAAGAACAGAATGGGTAGAAAATAAAGAAACAAAGAGAGACAACTGAAGCAGAGAATGATTGAGAATAAATAGGGGAGAGGGGGACAGGGAGGAGGATGCAGAGGAGAGAGGGGAAAGAGTGCAGCGAGTTTGTTGGTGTAAGGAGAAATATAGTGTGGTTGAGGCGTGGCTGGGGGCCCATGTGGCTGCTATTACATTGGAGGCTGCAGTGGAGAGGGGTGCAGGGAGCAGGCTAGGCAGAGCCACTTCAAAGCCGCCTGCCTGCCTGGGGAAACGGAGTCGAGTCACAGGAAGAAAGATACTGCCCACGCACAGAGCCACACACGGCCGCCCTCCCTGCCTTCTCCTCCTCCTCCTGTTCTCCACATGGCTGCAGACCCCTCTCGCACCATCTGGTGTTGATACACCAGCCTTGTCAAGGGCAGCTCAGCACCTGAACACACACCTTGAATTCACCACCACCTTCAACTACTTCCACCTCAGCCGACTTCCAAAGATATCTATGAGAGTCAGTGAGGCTTTGGCGAGACCCTATCAGTGAACATTATAGACATAGCTCCATACCGCTGCCAGAGGGTCAGTCTATAACTGGTCAGTCAGAGTCCTCCATGGGAGAGGGAGAGACCAGGGTCTTATCTTGGAGATTGTGTTCATAAGGTGGGAGAGCAGAGCAGGGTAGGCAGATGGTGCTGTCTGGAAGGGGTCACGTGGTCCCTGAGTGAGGGGATATGAGGAGGGGGTAAGGAGGGGGAGATGGGACTAGGGGAGGTTGCAGCATTAAGGTCAGTGGTGGGAGTCAGACAGCGTGAGGGCCATAGCAGCTGGTGAGCTGAACTGTTCCGTGTCCCCTGTGACCATTGAGCACTGTCTATAGTCTGTATGCTATCTCTCACTCTCTCTCTCTCTCAAATTGCACCCTATGTCCTATGTGGTGCACTACTTTTGACCGTGACCCATAGGGAATAGGGTGTGCGATTTGGGATGCAGCCTCCAATCTCTGACTCAGGCAGACCCTACAGTAGGCCACGTGTGTTTTCTTTTCAACCAGACACAGGAGTACATCACTTGTATCTGCTCTGAGTCGGGTGACACAGTGCTACAAGCACTCCACTCTTCGGGTTTCTCCAGGAGAAGTCAACTGGCCTGTCAGCCGGGCAAAATGGCCCACTCTAATATTGATGAGGGTGAGACTGAGTCAGAGCGAGAATACGCCCAGCCAAGGAGCCACTGTGAGCCTTCTGTGAGGAAATCTGTCTATCAGGTGTTTGAGTGGGCAGATTTAGATTTTGCATACTACTACATTGTTACTCCGAAGACTGAAGTAGCTTATTTACTATTGTACTGTGGTGTGTGAGTAGTGTATTTACTATACTGTTGTAAGTCTGAGCTGCTGTACAGTATGTGTATCTGTCTGGAGTAAAACCACCCCTCCCACCTCTCTTTCTCTCTGGGTCTGTTGGACAACCTTAGTCATTGGCACACAGCCCAGAGAGGGTCCCTGTGTCTGACTGAGCGAGACAGAGTTTGACCCTGATGGGTGCTGACAGCCTTTTCTCTCTCCTCAAGGGGGGGGGGGTGTATAGGGGGAGAGCACCAAAAGACCATCAGCCGTCCCCGGCGGTCATTACATAACAACGCACAGCAGAGGGAGCACTTTGGAGGGTAACCCACAAACAATCAACGTTCATCACGTTTACTCGCTCCACTGCGCCCCATCTCAAACCCCCCTGGGCTGGGCCCCACCGCTGCTGCTGCCCGCTCACAGGGTCGGCTCGCGGAACCAACCAACCTACCCGGAACCAACCAACCGGCGCGTTAGCGAGATGCCAACTGTGTCAAACTTGATAAGATGAGGAAAGAGAAAAAAAAACGGCCATGCTAGATATCACTGTGGTTCACAGTCCCATGCCTCTGCACTCACTGTGTGTTACAATCAATTCCGGTCACTCCATTTAGCTGGATATCTACAGTCACACTGCTCGTCTCACGGCCTGTCCAATCGCTGTCCTCTACCCCTCTTTCTCCTCTTTCCATATCACTTCTTTCCCCCTCCAGTTCCCTCTAGTCCTGAGATTGAAGCCCTCCTTTCTGTGTGAGTAGATGTCTGACACACACACTTTTGTTGGTTCTAAGCTTTGTTGCCATACCCTTTCAACATCATTCACAGTGGGCTTCCTCAGTATGGAGTGGCGTACTGGCACACTGCTACTCTGTCAGGCCTGTCAGAGCTCTCTCTCTCTCTCAGCCCTCCATCTGACACAATTACATTTAGTGCTGATGCCTGGACTGTATATGTAGCACTGCTAAGAGCTGAATGGACACAATGTTCGAGTCCAGCCAAGTCGTCTCTCCCTCTTTCTCGCTCTCCGCCTCTCTCTCTCTCGCTCTCTGTTTATCTAACACACACAGTGACCTTCACTGACCCCCATCTCAAATGTAATAATTGAAGACCATTATAGCGGCTTTGGTCACACAGCACAAAATGTGTTCTGTCAGAGTGGAGTGGGGGAGACGGGTCTCTGATCACTGTGGATTAGTTCCAAGTATGTGTGTATGTGGGGCAAATGTTACCGAGTGGAGTATCCTGGCTAAATAAATGACATGATAGTGTGCGTGTTTCAGATAGACACTGTCTGAGAGATCCTCCTGTGTGACCATCCTGTCGGTCATCTTTGTAACATAGACACTTGTGTGTCTGTCTAAGTGCCACGTCCTATAGAGTGTTTGAGATAGACTGCAGTGAGTTTGACATGCTGCTCTGTCGTGGCTGGGCTGCCTGTTGACACAGAGGATCCTGGGGCACTCCGTTGATGGGGGTAAGGCTGTGGGGCTGTGGGAAGAGGTGCAGTGTCGTGACCCCTCCATGTCCAGATTCCACTTGTGAGCCTTAAATTCCCCACTCGCAGTATGGAGGAGTAGGGGCGTGGGACTGGGGACGGGGGTCCTCTCTTTGCCTGGACAAATGGCACGGAAAGGGGGAGACAGCTGACCAGTCAGAACACAGGTTGACGTTCATTGGGATGAGTCTTGTCCTGGAGGCAAACCTGAGGGATTTCTGTCAAGGGTTTGAACCGGTTCAGGGAGCAGGAAATAAAACCAGAAAATAACTACATTATCTGAGGAAAAGAACCCGAACCAAAATGACCTATACTGTTCCGGGACAGAAGCTTTATTTTAAAAGCATGGGAACCGGTTAATAACGTACAACAAAGCACCTATGCAAAGCCCTCACTCTGTCACTCAGAAATGTATTCCCAGCTTCTGCCTGCCAGCTGGAAATCTCTGCCAGTGTGTGTATGTGTGTGTGTGTGTGTGTATATGTGTGTGTGTATATATGTGTGTGTGTGTGTAGGCTATCTGCCCCTCCCATTTGAAGCATAGGCTACTGTGGCTACTAATTACGTTACAAACATGACTCAGAAATTAGGGAGAAATGTTTCATAGAATGGATTTATTTTGTCAATGCTAGTTAAGGATACAATAGTCATCACGTTTCACATTGGTGTATTAACTACAAAAATATGTGTTTTTAATTATAGTGCTGCTCTGCACACACAAGCTTGTTAGCTAGCTAACGTTTGCTCGGGTCCAACGCTAAAAAATTCAGACATTCAAAGTTTCTCCATAGAAGCAGCTCCTCTGTAGGTATAATTCTGTGGGCCTAATTCAGAAAGTGCATGTCATAACAAGATGCCCAGCACGTCCCCACAGCTTCCTCCGTCCTCTCTCCCTACCCGCAAATATTTCAGTTGCGTTCTCACACGCTACAATGTGACTGGCAGCGGTGTGTGTGTTTGTCTCATTATGATTCAACCATTCTGTTACGGCAAAATACAATTAGCGACTTTCCTATACCGATTAAATGGCTTACCCACTCCACAGCAAGTTTAAAAAGGAACAGAAAGTAACGATATAAACCGGTACTTTTTTTGGGTCCAAACGTTTCAGTACTGTATTTTGCTGGTCGGAACCAACAAATATGGTTCTGTTCAGAATTAAAAGATTATAAAATAATTTCGGTTCCAACCCATGATTTCCACTAGATAGGCCAGTTGCAAAGTCAACAT
Source organism: Oncorhynchus gorbuscha (assembly GCF_021184085.1). Taxonomy (NCBI): domain Eukaryota; kingdom Metazoa; phylum Chordata; class Actinopteri; order Salmoniformes; family Salmonidae; genus Oncorhynchus; species Oncorhynchus gorbuscha. Next base: position 27,206,881 of record NC_060188.1, on the reverse strand, counting down.
TCTCTATATTGTAAAAATTCATGAAAAAGAACATAGCTTTTTGGTCTTAATTTAAGGTTTGTGTCAGCTAGTGACCACTCTGCAGAGCTCCCTCCAGAACAAGATTCACGACAAAAAAAAGCTAACCTGCAGTCAAGACTGGCACAGACACACACAGGCAGGCAAGGTGTAGTTTTGTTACATAACCTTGACTGGACGTCATACATTTATGTGGCCACTTTAAATAAACCATGTAGTAAAATACACAAAAACATCAGACATGGTGGTGTCCTTTTCTGGTGAAACCACTATGATGGTATTGTGTAGGTTCCATTGGTTAGAGTATTTAGGCTGGTCTGTTATTGCAGGTGGCACAGGGCTCTCTCCACTCCTCTGCTAAAATTCCTCCCAGCCGCCCTCTCCCTCGCGCCCAGCCCCTACTAGGTCACTTCTACTGACAATTTCCTCTCCTGTGCCCTTCCACCCATCCCCCAAACATCCTCATCCCTTTGCCATTTTCCCTGGTCTACTGCCCAATCTTTTTCCTCGCCCCTGCCATTCCCTTTTCCTCTAGCTGTCTGTCTTCATTCTCCTCTCTTCCACCCTTCCTCTAGCTTCCCCCTGCCCCCTCTCTCCTTACTCCATATCATTAGAATCCCTCTCTTCTCTGCAGCTGCCCATCTCTCTCCTTACTCCATATCATTAGAATCCCTCTCTTCTCTGCAGCTGCCCATCTCTCTCCTTACTCCATATCATTAGAATCCCTCTCTTCTCTGCAGCTGCCCCCTCTCTCCTTACTCCATATCATTAGAATCCCTCTCTTCTCTGCAGCTGCCCCCTCTCTCCTTACTCCATATCATTAGAATCCCTCTCTTCTCTGCAGCTGCCCATCTCACTCCTTCCTCTCCCGGCTTGTTCAGCCAGATAGAGAATGGATGAGAAACTCCCTGTCAGACATATATAATAACTGTATGTGTCTGTAAAGACGGATTAGACTCAGAGCTGGGGCTGAGACTGTGTCTGTGTCTGGGGCTGAGACTGTGTCTGGGGCTGGGACTGTGTCTGTGTCTGGGGCTGAGACTGAGACTGTGTCTGGGGCTGGGACTGTGTCTGGGGCTGGGACTGTGTCTGTGTCTGGGGCTGGGACTGAGACTGTGTCTGGGGCTGAGACTGTGTCTGTGGTTGGGACTGAGACTGTGTCTGGGGCTGAGACTGTGTCTGGGGCTGAGACTGTGTCTGGGGCTGAGACTGTGTCTGGGGCTGAGACTGTGTCTGGGGCTGAGACTGAGACTGTGTCTGTGGCTGGGGCTGAGACTGTGTCTGGGGCTGAGACTGTGTCTGGGGCTGAGACTGTGTCTGGGGCTGAGACTGAGACTGTGTCTGTGGCTGAGACTGTGTCTGCTGAGACTGTGTCTGAGACTGTGTCTGGGGCTGAGACTGTGTCTGGGGCTGAGACTGTGTCTGGGGCTGAGACTGTGTCTGGGGCTGAGACTGTGTCTGGGGCTGAGACTGTGTCTGGGGCTGAGACTGTGTCTGGGGCTGAGACTGTGTCTGTGGCTGAGACTGAGACTGTGTCTGTGGGCTGAGACTGTGTCTGGGGCTGAGACTGTGTCTGTGGCTGAGACTGAGACTGTGTCTGTGGCTGAGACTGTGTCTGGGGCTGAGACTGTGTCTGGGGCTGTGGCTGAGACTGAGACTGTGTCTGGGGCTGAGACTGTGTCTGGGGCTGAGACTGTGTCTGGGGCTGAGACTGTGTCTGGGGCTGAGACTGTGTCTGGGGCTGAGACTGTGTCTGGGGCTGAGACTGTGTCTGTGGCTGGGACTGAGACTGTGTCTGGGGCTGAGACAGAGACTGTGTCTGTGGCTGAAACTGAGACTGTGTCTGTGGCTGAGACTGTGTCTGGGGCTGAGACTGTGTCTGGGGCTGGGACTGAGACTGTGTCTGGGGCTGAGACTGAGACTGTGTCTGTGGCTGAGACTGTGTCTGGGGCTGAGACTGTGTCTGGGGCTTGAGACTGTGTCTGTGGCTGAGACTGGCTGAGACTGTGTCTGCTGGGGCTGAGACTGTGTCTGGGGCTGAGACTGTGTCTGGGGCTGGACTGAGACTGAGACTGAGACTGTGTCTGGGGCTGAGACTGGACTGGCTGACTGAGACTGTGTCTGGGGCTGAGACTGAGACTGAGACTGTGGCTGGGGCTGAGACTGTGTCTGGGGCTGGGATTGAGACTGTGTCTGGGGCTGAGACTGTGTCTGCGGCTGAGACTGAGACTGTGGCTGGGACTGAGACTGTGTCTGGGGCTGAGACTGAGACTGTGTCTGTGTCTGTCTGGGGCTGAGACTGTGTCTGGGGCTGACTGTGTCTGGGGAGACTGAGACTGTGTCTGTGGCTGGGACTGAGACTGTGTCTGAGACTGGCTGGGGCTGGGACTGAGACTGTGTCTGGGGCTGAGACTGTGTCTGGGGACTGAGACTGTGTCTGTGGCTGGGACTGAGACTGTGTCTGGGGCTGAGACTGAGACTGTGTCTGTGGCTGGGACTGAGACTGTGTCTGTGGCTGAGACTGTGTGTGGGGCTGAGACTGTGTCTGGGGCTGGGACTGAGACTGTGTCTGGGGCTGAGACTGTGTCTGTGGCTGGGACTGAGACTGTGTCTGGGGCTGAGACTGAGACTGAGACTGTGTCTGGGGCTGAGACTGAGACTGTGTCTGGGGCTGAGGCTGAGACTGTGTCTGGGGCTGGGGCTGAGACTGTGTCTGGGGCTGAGACTGTGTCTGGGGCTGAGACTGTGTCTGGGGCTGAGACTGTGTCTGGGGCTGAGACTGTGTCTGCGGCTGAGACTGAGACTGAGACTGCGGCTGGGACTGAGACTGTGTCTGGGGCTGGGACTGAGACTGTGTCTGGGGCTGGGACTGAGACTGTGTCTGTGGCTGGGACTGAGACTGTGTCTCTGGCTGGGACTGAGACTGTGTCTGTGGCTGGGACTGAGACTGTGGCTGGGACTGAGACTGTGTCTGTGGCTGGGACTGAGACTGTGTCTGTGGCTGGGACTGAGACTGTGGCTGGGACTGAGACTGTGTCTGTGGCTGGGACTGAGACTGTGTCTGTGGCTGGGACTGAGACTGTGTCTGTGGCTGGGACTGAGACTGTGTCTGTGGCTGGGACTGAGACTGTGTCTGTGGCTGGGACTGAGACTGTGTCTGTGGCTGGGACTGAGACTGTGTATGGGACTGGGACTGAGACTGAGACTGTGTCTGGGGCTGGGACTGGACTGAGACTGAGACTGTGTCTGGGGCTGAGGCTAAGGCCAAGGTTGAGGCTGTGGAGGGCGTTTGGCCGGCTGCGCTGTGACTCTAGAGTGTGACTCACTGGAGTCATGGTTCAGGGCCTCCAGCAGTGTCACCAGCTTGTGTACCCTACACTGGGCGCGGTGGACAGGCACAACCCTGCCAAGGTACGTCACATTGGCATTAGTCCAAAAAAAATGTACACACACACACACACAGCACAATCTGAGGTTGTATAAATGCACAATGTACCCTACATATCTATTCCCTATTATCTGAGCTACATGGCCTTCACACACTGGCTGCTGATTAGAGGGGTGTCAAGTGTCATAATCGGTAATCAATTCACAGTCATATCCACTCTATTTTCAGTCTGACTCCTACCTCTTTACCCCCCCCCCCCCCTCCCCATACTGAGCTGGAACACGTGCATCACATCCAGGTAATTCAACTGTTCTATAACTGCTTGGCAATGGTACACATTCCTCAGCAAGAAGACATACCCGCTGGCCTTCACCCTCCACCCTGTCTCCACCCCAACTCTTCCCAGCACTACCCCCAATCTGGGAGATAGACAGAAAATGGAGGGGGGGGAGTACGGTTCCAGTAGGTCCTCTGCTTCCTTCCTCTGCCGGTCACTTCACAGGCACATACGTGTCTGCTGCCCCCTTTACCTTCACTGCTCTGCTTCCTGCCTCTGGTGTCACTTCCTGGAGCTGGAGACAATAGGAAGCCTACTCAAACTGCTGACCCGTAGACCTGTATGTAAGTACATACATGTCGACGTCATGAGTAAAATGTAGGTTATAGAAATAACACTACAAAGGACCCAGAGATGAGTGGCCCATATACGGTATACCGTTTCTGTCGCTTCTGCCCATTTTATTCACTCTGGTTGTCAGATTATAGATTCTATTTCCGATTCTATTTCTGTGCGCCAGGCTGAGCAATGACATCCGCTAGGTAGCTGTGGATCTACAATTAAATATCACAGTCATGATTTGACCGTAGTTTAAATATAGTCTGTTCACATCACCAATCAGAAAGGCCTTCCATTGACCCTGATCCTGCAGTCCATTAAGATGGACCAGATATGATTTTAGAAATTCAGAATATCAAGGATTAAAGACATCTTGGTTAGAGACCCCCTAAGGATTTGTTTGACAGCAGAAGAAGGATTATACTGTACAAACAATTTCATATTTGTGTTAAATACTGTATCTCTGTCAAAGGGTCATATTCTAATCCTGGCATTTCCCCATTGTACCCTGTCCTAATAACAGAGGGGGACATCTTGTCTAGACCGGGCTTCAGAAGAGGGAGTCATTCCTTTGGTTTGGGGAGCCTTATCTCATGGGGATATCTCCCCCATTCCAAACACACACACACGTATGAGGGGGACTGGTGTAGGGAGCCTTATCTCATGGGGATATCTCCCCCATTCCAAACACACAGACGCGCACACACACGCGCACACACACACACACACACACACACACACACACACACACACACACACACACACACACACACACACACACACACACACACACACACACACACACACACACACACACACACACACACACACACACACACACACACACACACACACACACACACACACACACACCAGTTATATGAATGAAACAAGGGGCCATAAAGCAGATTCATCCTAGAACCCCTGCATGTTTAACCAGGCAATGTTTAACATTCAGTTCAGTAACAACAGTTTATTCATTTGTGATTAACTTTACCCTAGACACCCACTAGCTGTGATCAACACTGAAACAAATAACCAGACCCACTGGGACAGATTAGAAATGATCTTGGATTTAACAAAAATGGGCAATAAAATTGGAAAAATACACATAAATAAACATCTGCCTTGCGTTGGCATGGAGATGAACAAAGAGGAAGGCCATCTGTTCCTGTACAGCACAGTAGAGAATTTCCCTAAATATATCATCCATAATCAGTTCAACATGGAAATTAATTGAGTTTCAGTGTCACTATATGGCCACCGGAGGGCGCAGGCAGTGCTGGTGAAGCACAGAAAAACAGGGAAACTAGTGGGCACTTACCATAAAGAGGAAAAAAGTTGGATAAAGTTGCCCCTAAACACTGATATCGGGTCAGTTTAGCATTTCCCCTTAATGTTTAAAGTTAGGATTTGGGGAAGGTAAACTGATCCTGGGCAGTTCCAACCCAGAGCTGTAAAGACACAGTAGATATATTTGACCTTTATTTAACTAGGCAAGTCAGTTAAGAACAAATTCTTATTTTCAATGACAGCCTAGGAACAGTGGGTTAACTGCCTTGTTCAGGGGCAGAACGACAGAGTTTTACCTTGTCAGCTCGGGGCTTCGATCTTGCAACCTTTTGGTTACTGGCCCAACACTCTAACCACTATGCTACCTGCCACCCCATATGTCCAGAGCATATGAACCAGAGCACAGAGCAGACAGAGCTGGAGCCATGCTTAAAGGACCAGCTTAACAATCAGCCTAGTGATCAGCCTATTGAGTCATTATAGTGATGTATGGAGGGAGAGGAGACATACTGGAGAAGAGTGATGAGTGCAAGTGGACACTCATCCATCTCCAAAGCAGCCCAGAGTTACACACAGGCACACACACACACACACACACACACACACACACACACACACACACACACACACACACACACACACACACACACACACACACACACACACACACACACACACACACACACAATACTCAAGATAACGTCAAGAAAACTACAGCACACAATGGTTGTATGACATATCCCCATTTCCTTGGTAATGAGAGGATCAGTAGCCTTCAGCAGGCTCAGTAATTGGGCCAGGAGGTTAGTAGTATGTACACCTAGGATAGGATGCAGCTGTGGTGCCTCTGTCCGGCCCTCGGAGAAGACAGGACTGCTACTTGGTCTCAATAATGATCACAGTAATGAAGCAGCAGCTGCTCATTGCAGACTGACATCCTTCACACAGCGCACTGATCATGCCACACTGTTCACTGACAACACTAGGCGAATATAGACGAGTGTACAAAACATTAAGAACACCTGCTCTTTCCATGTTATTGACTGACCAGGAGAATCCAGGTGAAAGCTATGATCCCTTATTGATGTTTAAATCCAATTCAATCAGTGGAGATGAAGGGGAGGAGACAGGATAAGCCTGGAGACAATTGAGACAATTGAGACATGGATTGTGTATGTGTGCCACTCAGAGGGTGAATGGGCAAGACAAAATATTTAAGTGCATTTGAACGGGGTATGGTAGTAGGTGCCAGGGGCACAGGTTTGTGTCAAGAACTGCACCGCAGCTGGGTTTTTAATGCTCAACAGTTTCCTGTGTGTATCAAGAATGGTCCACCACCCAAAGGACATCCAGCCAACTTGACACTACCGTCGAAAGCATTGGAGTCAATATAGGCCAACATCGCTGTTGAACTCTTGACACCTTGTAGAGTCCATGGCCTGACAAATTGAGGCTCAAAAAAACTCAATTAGGAAGGTGTTCCTAATGTTTGGTGTACGCAGTGTACATCACTACCAATCGATGGGCAACCCTGATCACACAATCTCACTCTGCATGATGGCAACAATGTAGCTCACAGACACTGGCTTACAGAAATATACAGTGAGAGAGAGGTAATTGGTCGATGACAAATTAATGATGACCCATTCACGAGCCCCATGGCCAAGCGTAGGACCATTATTTTGTATTGGACGCACTGGACAGCCATCTCCGCCCAGCAACCTCAACTCTGAGCCTTCTAATTGGACGGCTGCTTGCCCTGCCTCATGCACTTGATAAAGCGGCCATCCCTCCATTTATTAGATTTATCCCTGATCAGTCTCTCTCTCTCAATTTAAGGGGCTTTATTGGCATGGGAAACATATGTTAATATTGCCAAAGTAAGTTAAGTAGATCATATACAAAAGTGAAATAAACAATAAAAATGAACAGTAAACATTACACTCACAGAAGTTCCAAAAGAATAAAGACATTACAAATGTCATATTATGTATATATACACAGTGTTGTAACAATGTGCAAATGGTTAAGGTACAAAAGTGAAAATAAATAAACATTAATATGGGTTGTATTTACAATGGTGTTTGTTCTTCACTGGTTGCCCTTTTCTTGTGGCAACAGGTCACAAATCTTGCTGCCGTGATGGCACACTGTGGTATTTCACGTAGTAGATATGGGAGTTTATCAAAATCGGGTTTCTTTTCAAATTCTTTGTGGATCTGTGTAATCTGAGGGAAATATGTGTCTCTAATAGGGTCATACATTTGGCAGGAGGTTAGGAAGTGCAGCTCAGTTTCCACCTCATTTTGTGGGCAATGTAAACATAGCCTGTCTTCTCTTGAGAGCCATGTCTGCCTACAGCGGCCTTTCTCAACAGCAAGGCTATGCTCACTGAGTCTGTACATAGTCAAAGCTTTCCTTAAGTTTGGGTCAGCCACAGCGGTCAGGTATTCTGCCACTGTGTACTCTCTGTTTAGAAGTGGCATTCTAGTTTTTTGTTTTTTTTGTTAATTCTTTCTAAGGTGTCAAGTAATTATCTTTTTGTTTTTTCATTATTTGGTTGGGTCTAATTGTGCTTCTGTCCTTTGGCTCTGTGGGGTCAGTTTGTGTTTGTGAACAGAGCCCCAGGTCCAGCATGCTAAGGGGACTCTTCTCCAGGTTCATCCATCATGGAAGGTTTGGGAATCGCTTCCTTTTAGGTGGTTGTAGAATTTAACAACTCTTTTCTGGATTTTGATAATTAGCGGGTATCAGCCAAATTCTGCTCTGCATGCATTATTTGGTGTTTTACGTTGTACACGGAGGATATTTTTGCAGAGTTCTGCATGCAGAGTCTAAATTTGGTGTTTGTCCCATTTTGTGAATTCTTGGTTGGTGAGCGGACCCCAGACCTCACAACCATAAAGGTTAATGGGTTCGAAACAGATTCAAGTATTTTTAGACAGATCCTAATTGGTATGTCAAATTTTATGATGCTTTTGATGGCATTGAAGGCCCTTCTTGCCTTGTCTCTCAGATCGTTCACAGCTGTGTGGAAGTTACCTGTGGCGCTGATGTTTAGGCCAAGGTATGTATTGTTTTTTGTGTGCTCTAGGGCAACGGTGTCTAGATGGAATTTGTATTTGTGATCCTGGCAACTGGACCTTTTTTGGAACACCATTATTTTGGTTTTACTGAGGTTTACTGTCAGGACCCAGGTCTGGCTGAATCTATGCAGAATATCTAGGTGCTGCTGTAGGCCCTCCTTGATTGGTGACAGAAGCACCAGATCATCAGCAAACAGTAGACATTTGACTTTAGATTCTAGTAGGGTGAGGCAGGGTGCTGCAGACTGTTCTAGTGCCCTCGCCAATTCATTGATATATATATATGTTGAAGAGGGTGGGGCTTAAGCTGCATCCCTGTCTCACCCAACAGCCCTGTGGGAAGAAATATGTGTTTTTTGCCAATTTTAACTGCACACTTGTTGTTTGTGTACATCAGCCTTTATTAAAGTGTGGGTTGCGACGTGTCAGAGTAAATTGATAATTATTGAATTAATTACTGGAATTGATTTGGCCAAGCATCTGTGCTCTCTGTTCAGTGTGCTCGCTTAGCAGCGGTCTTTGCTCAGTTTGGCAGCTGCGCGAGAGGGAGATGCCCGTGTGCATTGCGGTTCACTTGATCTTTTTTTCTGCAGTCTTCTTAAAGATCACTCCGCGACACAAGATGCAGCGCTGTCGTTCAGCAGCAGATGATGCCATGTCAGCCACTGACTTGTCATTCCCACTCGCCATCACTCACCGCTATCATCAGACAAACTCATGCTCGCCACAAGTTCTGACTGAGCTCAATTGTCATAAAACGCAAAATACAGCGATGAGTTTCTCTCGCTTTCATACAAACTGGGAGAAATAACGAGGAGCGCCCACAATGTGTTTTGAGGGGGAAGTGCTTAATGTTAGTAATGAGTCTCTCAAAATTAACAAATAAATCAAACCACACGTCCTGTCCAAACACACAGCATGACGGTAAACCCAGGGAGTTCTTTCATTACAGGGCAGAATGCGTCAGGAAACAGTGCTTCGACAGTGGTAAAGTAAGTCAGCTAGCAAGGTATTGTTGTCATTTTATAACAGGCGATGATAAGCAGAAATAAGGGAGTACTAACTCTCATAGTAGTAGATGTGAGTTTCTCTTTCAAACAATCCCCTGGCCTTGTTACGTTACACAGCTAATAGCTCACATTCGCCAAAGCAAGCTAGCTAGTTACTGATGGTGCAACCCTTAGTAACAGTACAGAGTCTAGATTGGAACTGTTGCTGTTAAAATACAAGTCATAATAGTTATTCTTAACTGGAATAAACTGATTGAAGCAAGATGCTTTTTGAGGCAAACACTCACACAGTTCTGGGTTGCTCATCTACAGCAGGAAGCGGTCTCCTGCCTGACTGGGAAAGAAGCAGATGTTCTGGTCCAGTTTGGCACCACATACCTATGCGAGTCAGGGTTCTCAATTCTGGCCTACTTAAAAAACAAGTACAGAAACGGTCTCATTGCTGAGTATGACCTCAGTGTTGTACTGTCAAAAGCAGAGCCCAGAATAGACCTGCTTGTTGAACTTCAACCATTCACTCACCTCTCATTAGGACTGTGTGTGTTTTCTGGTCTACATCTGTGTTATGTGATACATCAGTTTATTCTAGTTCAGAATAAAAAAAGATGTATTGTATTTTAAACAGCAACAGTTCCAACCTAGACAGATGGAGTATTTTTAATGGGGGAAAATAAACATTCATATATATTTATATGAATATTACATTTCATTGTTATTTGTTTTTGTCTATATTGCATTTGTTTTTGGCATAAGGGCAATGAAATGTACCTATATTTACATATAGTTGCATCTTTTCCTAAGCTTGGGTCCCAGGAAAACACAACATTTCAAATTTGGGTGCCAGGCTGAAAAAGTTAAATGGATTTACAATGTTACATGCATTTTATAATGTCATATGTTTTTCCCCCAACACCACTTTCCATCAATTGGTATAAGATCATGCCAAATTGAGTCTAAGGCTTTTTTGAAATCATCAAAGCATGATAAGACTTTGCCTTTGTTTTGGTTTGTTTGTTTGTCAATTAGGGTGTGCGGGGTGAATACGTTGTCTGTCGTACGATAATTTGGTAAAAAGCCAATTTGACATTTGCTCAGTACATTGTTTTAAATTAGGAAATGTACAAGTCTGCTGTTAATGATAATGCAGGATTTCCCCAAGGTTGCTGTTGACGCATATCCCACGGAAGTTACTGGGGTCAAATTTGTCTGCACTTTTGTGGGTTGGCGTGATCAGTCCTTGGTTCCAAATATTGGGGGAAATGCCAGAGCTAAGGATGATGTTAAATAGTTTTAGTATAGCCAATTGGAATTTGTTTGTATATTTTATCATTTCATTGAGGATATCATCAACACCACAGGCCTTTTTGGTTTTGAGGGGTTTTATTTAGTCCTGTAGTTCATTCAAGGTAATTGGAGAATCCAGTGGGTTCTGGTAATCTTTAATAGTTGGTTCTAAGATTTGATCATGTCAAAAACATCGGACAAGTGGTTTACTCATAAAATCTCTATTTTGGATAGATAATTCTTTGTGTTGTTGTTTGTTTAGTGTTTTCTAATTTTCCCAGAAGTGGTTAGAGTCTATGGATTCTTCAATTACATTGAGCTGATTTCTGATGTGCTGTTCCTTCTTTTCCCGTAGTGTATTTCTGTATTGTTTTAGTGATTCACCATAGTGAAGGCGTAGACTCAGGTTTTCTGGGTCTCTATGTTTTTGGTTGGACAGGTTTCTCAATTTCTTTCTTAGGTTTTATCATTCTTCATCAAACCATTTGTCATTGTTGTTCATTTACTTCGGTTTTCTATTTGACATTTTTAGATTTGATAGGGAAGCTGAGAGGTCAAATATACTGTTAAGATGTTCTACTGCCAAGTTTACACCTTCACTATTACAGTGGAATGTTTTGTCTAGGAAGTTGTCTAAAAGGGATTGAATTTGTTGTTGCCTAATTGTTTTTTTGGTAGGTTTTCACACTACATTTGTTCCATCTATAGCATTTCCTAATATTACTGAGTTCCTTTGGCTTAGATGCCTCATGATTGAGTATTGCTCTGTACAAGTAGACTGTGATTTTGCTGTGATCTGATAGGGGGGTCAGTGGGCTGACTGTGAACGCTCTGAGAGACTCTGGGTTGAGGTCAGTGATAAAGTAGTCTACAGTACTACTGCCAAGAGATGAGCTATAGGTGTACCTACCATAGGAGTCCCCTCGAAGCCTACCATTGACTGTGTGCATACCCAGCTTGTGACAGAGCTGCAGGAGTTGTGACCTGTTTTTGTTAGTTATGTTGTCATAGTTGTGCCTTGGGGGGCATATGAGGGAGGGAATGCTGTCACCTCTAGGCAGGTGTTTGTCCCCCCTTCCAGTCACAACTTGTGGACTTGTTTACGTGCTGCTGTGAGGGTTGTTGCTAACGTTACTTTGCTACCTACCAACTTTACGGTTTTTACTTTTTAATTACCGTTTTATATATATTTTTTCTTCCCCGTGCTCAACTTTTTCACCCCAGATGCTTTATCTGGACATGGTTCTACAGGACCTCCACCAGCCGAAGCTAAGTAGTAATATTAACATAATGCCTTCTAATTGCAGTCGCTGTACTCATAATATACAGGAGAACGATCGCCTTATGGTGAGGATAGTCGTGTTGCAAGCCCAGCTTCAGACGCAATCGTTAGGCAAGGGTAATTTCAGTGTAGGAAAGGATGAAACAGCATCTGTGCCACCAGCAAGTACAGATAGTAGTATATATCCCCTAGCACGGTCCCCGCAACGGGACAATTTTCTCATCGATTCTGGAAGGAAATGCTGTAGGAATGTTCAATCGATGTTGCACATTCACCCTAAAGAAACTTTCAGCCGGTTCTCCCATTAAGCAACGAGTCGGAGTCAGAGGCCAAGCCTTCTCTGGTCTATCCTCCTCTCGTTACGGGGTCGGAGACACCGAAGCCTCCCACCATTAGCTCTGACGAATTATAAACCCTAGTCATTGGCGACTCCATTACTCCATTATTATTAGATTTTAAAAGAATCATCCAGAGATCATACACTGTTTACCAGGGGGCAGAGCTACCGACGTTAAGGCTAATCAGAAGATGGGGCTGTCGAAAGCTAAAACTGGCGAGTGTAGAGAGTATAGGGATATTGTTATCCACGTCAGCACCAACAATGTTAGGATGAAAAAGTCAGAGGTCACCAAGAGCTTTAGCATGTAAATCAGCTGGAAAGATGTGTCGGCATCGAGTAATTGTCTCTGGCCCCCTCCCAGTTAGGGGGAGTGATGAGCTCTACAGCAATCTCACAACTCAATCGCTGGTTGAAAACTGTTTTCTGCCCCTCCCAAAAGATAGAATTTGTAGATAATTGGCCCTTTTTCTGGGACTCACCCACAAACAGGACCAAGCCTGGCCTGCTGAGAAGTGACGGACTCCATCCTAGCTGGAGGGGTGTTCTTATCTTATCTATGAACATAGACAGGGCTCTAAATCCTCTAGCTCCACAATGAGATAGCCAGCCTGCCAGCTTAGTGGAGTCTGCCACTAACTAGCACTGTCAGTGTAGTCAGCTCATGTATCCCCATTGAGACCATGTCTGTGCCTCGATCTAGGTTGGGCAAAACTAAACACGGGGGGGGGGGTTCGCCTTAACAATCTCACTGGAATAAAGAACTCCTCCATTCCTGTCATTATTGAAAGAGATTGTGATATTTCACATCTCAAAATAGGGCTACTTAATGTTAGAGCCCTCACTTCAAAGGCAGTTATAGTCAATGAACTAATCACTGATCATAATCTTGATGTGATTGGCCTGACTGAAACATGGCTTAAGCCTGATGAATTTAGTGTGCTAAATGAGGCCTCTCCTCCTGGTTACACTAGTGACCATATCCCCTGTGCATCCTGCAAACACGGAGTTGTTGCTAACGTTTACGACAGCACATTTACATTTACCAAAAAAAAAGATGACTGTGTTTTCATCTTTTGAGCTTCTAGTCATGAAATCTATGCAGCGTACTCAATCACTTTTCATAGCTACTATTTACAGGCCTCCTGGGCCATATACATCATTCCTCACTGAGTTCCCTGAATTCCTATCGGACCTTGTAGTCATGGCAGATAACATTCACATTTTTGGTGGCTTTAATATTCACATGGAAAAGTCCACAGACCCACTCCAAAAGGCTTTCGGAGCCATCATCGACTCAGTGGGTTTTGTCCAACATGTCTCCGGACCTACTCACTGCCACAGTCATACTCTGGACCTAGTTTTGTCCCGTGGAATAAATATTGTGGACCTGAATGTTTTTCCTCATAATCCTGGACTATCGGACCACCATTTTATTATGTTTGCAATCGCAACAATGAATCTGCTCAGACCCCAACCAAGGATTCATGAAAAGATCATGATCATTAGAAAGAAATGACTAACTCTTCTTTAAATCTTTGTATTTTTTGGTATTTATCTTTGTATTTTTAAGACACGTTTTTTAATACTATAACTCTTGATACATTAATGAAAATAGTCATGGCCTCTAAACCTTCAATCTGCATACTGGACCCTATTCTAACTAAACTACTGAAAGAGCTGCTTCCTGTGCTTGGCCCTCCTATGTTGAACATAATAAACGGCTCCCTATCCACCGGATGTATACCAAACTCACTAAAAGTGTCAGTAATAAAGCCTCTCTTGAAATACCCAAACCTTGACCAAGAAAATATTTAAAAAACTATTGGCCTATATCGAATCTCCCATTCCTCTCAAAAAAAATTGAAAAAGCTGTTGCATTGCAACTCACTGCCTTCCTGAAGACTAACAATGTATACGAAACACTTCAGTATGGTTTTAGACCCTATCATAGCACTGAGACTGCACTTGTGAAGGTGGTAAAATACCTTTTAATGGCGTCAGACCAAGGCTCTGCATCTGTTTTCGTGCTCCTAGACCTTAGTGCTGCTTTTGATACCATCAATCACCACATTATTTTAGATTAGAAACCCAAATTGGTCAACACGGACAATTTCTAGCCTCGTTTAGATCTTATCTGTCAGAAAGATATCAGTTTGTCTCTGTGGATGGTTTGTTCTCTGACAAATCAACTGTACATTTCGGTGTTCCTCAAGGTTAGTTTCAGGACCACTATTGTTTTCACTATATATTTTACCTTTTGGTGATGTCATTCGGAAACATAATGTTAACTTTCACTGCTATGCGGACGATACACGGCTGTACATTTCGATAACACATGGTGAAGCCCCAAAATTGTCCTATCTGGAAGCCTGTGTTTCAGACATAAGGAAGTGGATGGCGGCAAATGTTTTACTTTTAAACTCAGACAAAACAGAGATGCTTGTTCTAGGTCCCAAGAAACAACGAGATCATCTGTTGGATCTGATAATTAATCTTGATGGTTGTACAGTCGTCTCAAATAAAACTGAAGGACCTCGGTGTTACTCTGGACCCTGATCTTTCTTTTGACGAACATATCAAGACTGTTTCAAGGACAACTTTTTTGCATCTACGTAACATTGCAAACATCTGATATTTTCTGTCCAAAAATGATGCAGAAAAGTGTATCCATGCTTTTGTCACTTCTAGATTAGACTTCTGCAATGCTCTACTTTCCGGCTACCCAGAAAGCACAAAATAAACTTCAGTTAGCACTAAACACGGCTGCTAGAATCTTGACTAGAACCCCAAAATTTGATCACATTACTCCAGTGCTAGCCTCTCTACACTGGCTTCCTGTTAAGGCTATGGCTGATTTCAAGGTTTTACTGCTAACCTACAAAGCATTACATTGGCTTGCTCCTACCTATCTTTCTGATTTTGTTCCTGTCATACACACCTATACGTACGCTACGGTCATAAGACGCAAGCCTCCTCATTGTCCCTAGAATTTCTAAGCAAACAGCTGGAGGCAGGGGTTTCTCCTATCGAGCTCCATTTAATCTCTTCAGTAGGTCTTATGATTGAGTGTAGTCTTGCCCAGGGGTGTGAAGGTGAACGGAAGGTGAACGGCACTGGAGCAACGAACTGCCCTTGCTGTCTCTGCCTGGCCGGTTCCCCTCTCTCCACTGGGATTCTCTGCCTCTAACCCTATTACAGGGGCTGAGTCACTGGCTTACTGGTGCTATTCCATGCCGTCCCTAGGAGGGGTGCGTCACTTGATTGGGTTGAGTCACTGACGTGATCTTCCTGTCTGAGTTGACAGATCTTCGTGGGCTTCACCTCGGATTAGAAAGATTTTTCTACAACAAAGACGACGCACAAGACATTCTCCAAACACCCCACAGGACCGCCATCCCCGTCATTTGCAAGAGGAAGCGACACAGGTACAGAGGACAAAGAGCCGGATGCCTGGTCAGGACCCGGAGAAGAAGACTGGGAAAGCTGCCGTTGGGATAAATTGCAGGCCACACTACTTGCCTAGAGAGCTTTCAGCTATACTTTTCGTGGCTGTTTATTTATCACCACAGACAGATACTGACACTAAGACCGCACTCAGTCAGCTGTATAAGGAAATAAGCAAACAGGAAACCACTCACCCAGAGGCGGCGCTCCTAGTGCCCGGAGACTTTAATGCAGGGAAACTTAAATCAGTTCTACCAAATTTCTATCAACATGTTAAATGTGCAACCAGAGGGGGAAAAAGTCTAGATTATCTGTACTCCACACACAGAGACGTGTACAAAGCTCTCCCTCGCCCTCCATTTGGTAAATCCGACCACAAATCTATCCTCCTGATTCCTGCTTTAAAGCAAAAATTGAAGCAGGAAGCACCAGTGACTTGGGCTATAAAAAAAGTGGTCAGATGAAGCAGATGCGAAACTACAGGGATGTTTTGCTAGCACAGACTGGAACATGTTCCAGGATTCTTCTGATGGAATTGAGGAATACACCACATCAGTCACTGGCTTTATCAATAAGTGCATCAAGGACGTCATCCCCACAGTGACTGTATGTACATCCCCCAACCAGAAGCCATGGATTACAGGCAACATTCGAACTGAGCTATATGGCAGAGCTGCCGTTTTCAAGGTGCGGGACTCTAACCCGGAAGCTTACAAGAAATCCTGCTATGCCCTGCGTCAAACCATCAAACAGGCAAAGCGTCAATACAGGGCTAAGATTGAATCATACTACACCGACTCCGACGCTCGTCTAATGTGGCAGGGCTTGCAAACTATTACACACTACAAAGGGAAGCACAGCTGCAAGCTGCCCAGTGACACGAGCCTACCAGACGAGCTAAATCACATCTATGCTCGCTTCGAGGCAAGCAACACTGAGGCATGCATGAGAGCATCAGCTGTTCCGGACGACTGTATGATCACGCTCTCCATAGCCGACGTGAGTAAGACCTTTAAACAGGTCAACATACACAAGGCTGCGGGGCCAGACGGATTACCAGGACGTGTGCTCTGGGCATGTTCTGACCTACTGGCAGGTGTCTTCACTGATATTTTCAACATATCCATGATTGAATCTGTAATACTAACATGTTTCAAGCAGACCACCATAGTCCCTGTGCCCAAGAACACAAAGGCAATCTGCCTAAATGACTACAGACCCGTAGCACTCACATCCGTAGCCATGAAGTGCTTTGAAAGGTTGGTAATGGCTCACATCAACACCATTATCCCAGAAACCATACACCCCACGCCCAAACAGATCCACAGATGATGCAATCTCTATTGCACTCCACACTTCCCTTTCCCACCTGGACAAAAGGAGCACTTATGTAAGAATGCTATTCATTGACTACAGCTCAGCGTTCAACACCATAGTACCCTCAAAGCTCATCACTAAGCTAAGGATCCTGGGACTAAACACCTCCTTCTGCAACTGGATCCTGGACTTCCTGACGGGCCGCCCCTAGGTGGTGAGGGTGGGTAGCAACACATCTGCCACACTGATCCTCAACACTGGAGCTCCACAGGGTTGCATGCTCAGTCCCCTCCTGTACTCCTTGTTCACCCACGACTGCATGGCCAGGCACGACTCCAACACCATCATTAAGTTTGCAGACAACACAACAGTGGTAGGCCTGATCACAGACATTGACGAGACAGCCTATAGGGAGGAGGTCAGAGACCTGGCCGTGTGGTGCCAGAATAACAACCTATCTCTCAACGTAACTAAGACTAAAGAATTGATTGAGGACTACAGGAAAAGTAGGACCGAGCACGTCCCCATTCTCATCTCGCAATGAGTCATCGAGCCACGGAGCGGGAGGGGAGGACCGAGCCGGCCTGGAGGATAGGGGACATAGAGAGTCAAAGGATGCAGAGAGGGAGGAGAGGAGGGTTGAGGAGGCAGAATCAGGAGATAGGTTGGAGAAGGTTTGAGCGGAGGGAAGAGATGATAGGATGGAAGAGGAGAGAGTAGCGGGGGAGAGAGAGCGAAGGTTGGGACGGTGCGATAC
Source organism: Oncorhynchus gorbuscha (assembly GCF_021184085.1). Classification (NCBI taxonomy): domain Eukaryota; kingdom Metazoa; phylum Chordata; class Actinopteri; order Salmoniformes; family Salmonidae; genus Oncorhynchus; species Oncorhynchus gorbuscha. The sequence goes on along the minus strand of NC_060188.1, from coordinate 27,189,046 downwards.
CATCCGAGTAGGGGCAGTGTGGGAGGTGTTGGATGAGAGCGAGAGGGAAAAGGATACAAGGTAGTGGTCGGAGACTTGGAGGGGAGTTGCAATGAGGTTAGTGGAAGAAGAGCATCTAGTAAAGATGAGGTCGAGCGTATTGCCTGCCTTGTGAGTAGGGGGGGAAGGTGAGAGGGTGAGGTCAAAAGAGGAGAGGAGTGGAAAGAAGGAGGCTGTAGTGGAGCAGGTTGAGAGCTTCAAATTCCTTGGTGTCAACATCAACAACAAACTAGAATGGTCCAAACACACCAAGACAGTCGTGAAGAGGGCACGACAAAGCCTATTCCGCCTCAGAAAACGAAAAAGATTTGGCATGGGCCCTGAAATCCTCAAAAGGTTCTACAGCTGCAACATTGCAATTGCTCGGCCTCTGACCGCAAGGCACTACAGAAGGTAGAAGGTAAGCTGTGTCAGAGGAAGGACCTAAAAATTGTCATAGACCCCAGCCACCCCAGTCATAGACTGTTCTCTCTACTACTGTATGGCAAGCGGTACCGGAGTGCCAAGTCTAGGACACAAAGGCTTCTCAACAATTTTTACCCCCAAGCCATAAGACTCCTGAACAGGTTAATCAAATGGCTACCTGGACTATTCGCATTGTGTGCCCAACCTCAACCCCCCCAAACCGTCTATTTACTTTGCTGCTATTCTCTGTTTATCATATATGCATAGTCACTTTATTAACTATACATTCATGTACAACATACTACCTCAATTGGGCCGACCAACCAGTGCTCCCACACATTGGCTAACAGGGCTATCTGCATTGTGGTTCACCATTGGTAGCAATTCTCAAGCGCCTGAAGGTACCACGTTCATCTGTATAAATATCGACATAACCTGAAAAGCCGCTCAGCGAGGAAGCAAGGAAGCCACTGCTCAGAAACCACCAATAAAAAGCCAGTCTATGGTTTGCAGCTGCACATGGGGACAAAGATCGTACTTTTTGGAGAAATGTCCTCTGATCTGATGAAACAAAAATAGAACTGTTTGGTCATAATGACCATCTTTATGTTTGGAGGAAAAGGGGGAGGCTTGCAAGCCAAAGAACACCATCCCAACTGTTAAGAACCAGGGTTGGCAGCATCATGTTGTGTGGGTGCATTGCTGCAGAAGGGACTGGTGCAGTTCACAAAATAGATGGCATCATAACGATGGAAAATTATGTGGATATATTGAAGCAACATCTCAAGACATCAGCCAGGAAGTTAAAGCTTGGTCAATGACCCCAAGCATACTTCCAAAGTTGTGGCAAAATTGCATAAGGACAACAAAGTCAAGGTATTGGAGTGGCCATCACAAAGCCCTGACCTCAATCTAATATAGCATTTGTGGGCAGAACTGAAAAAGAGTGTGCGAGCAAGAAGGCTTACAAACCTGATTCATTTCCACCAGCTCTGTCAGGAGGAATGGGCCAAAATTCACCCAACTTATTGTTGGAAGCTTGTGGAAGGCTACTCGAAATGTTTGACCCAAGTTAAATAATTGAAAGGCAATGCTACCAAATACTAATTGAGTGTATGTAAACTTCTGACCCACTGGGAATGTGATGAAATAAATAAAAGCTGAAATAAATAATTATCTCTACTATCATTCTGACCTTTTACATTCTTAAAATAAAGTGGTGATCCTAACTGACCTAAGACAGGGAATGTTTACTTGGATTAAATGTCAGGAATTGTGAAAAACCAAGTTTAAATGTATTTGGCTAAGGTGTCTGTAAACGTCCGACTTCAACTGTACATCTGCATTGTTTGCTGTTTGGGGTTTTAGGCTGGGTTTCTGAATAGCACTTTGACATCGGCCGATGTATAAAGGGCTTTATAAATCTAATTTTATTGATTGATTGTGCTGATGGTGTCAGGTTCTTGTCCGGTTCTGGCATTTAGATCGCCACAGACAAGTACATGTCTCTGGGCCTGGAAATGATTGATTTCCCCCTCCAGGATGGAGAAGCTGTCTTCATTAAAGCATGGGGATTATAGTGGGGGGATATAGGTAGCACACAGGAGGACATTTTTCTCTGTTAAGATCATTTCCTTTTGAATTTCTAGCCAAATGTAAAATGTTCCAGTTTTGATTAATAGAGTGAGTTAGGTCTGCTATATACCAAATTAGCATACCCCGAGTCCCTTCCCTGTTTCACACCTGGTAGTTTGGTGGATGGGACTACCAGCTCTCTGTAACCTAGAGGGCAACCAGTGAGTCCGTCTCCTCTATACCATGTTTCTTGTAGGATGACAATGTCTGTATTTCTGATTTATTTGATAAAGTCCAGGTTCTTGCTCTTTAGGCCAAAGGCAGATGATCTCAGACATTGGATATTTCAGGATGAGATGGAAGGCTTTGTGTTCCATAAAGTGTCCAATGTTGTTGGTCGAGTGGTTTCTCTCTCTCTCAGCCCGGCCCCTACATGACTGGTGAAAAGCGTCACCTGACAAGCGCTGGTTTCACCGCCAGCACACCTTTTACCCCCCCAACAGCCACCTGGCATCAGTACAGACATCCCTGTGAGCATGTTACATACGTGTTCCATGAGGACTCCAGAACAGCTGTGTGGGTGTGTGTGTGTGTGTGTGTCCACCTCTTATGTCTCTGTTTCTCATCTCTCTCCCCACGACAAGACAGACAAATGCAGTTGTATCTCAGAATAGTCTTCTCTATGTGGATGAGTATGTTTGTTTGTTTGTTTGTTTGTTTGTGTATGTGGGGGGGGGTGCTTGCAGATGTTGTTTAGTCAATAGTTCAAATGTTTGCAAGTGTGGGAGAACTTTTAGATGCTAATACAGTGTGGTGTATGTGAGGGTGACTTGAGGACATTGTTATTTGTGGTTAAGACACAAATAACAATGTCCTCGCCTAATGCCTATACAAATAGGCATTAGGCCTATACACAATGTATATCTCCGTTATAAAAACACACACTCCAGAACAGTGACAGCACTCATCTCTCTCTATGGCCCAAAAGGAGAAGTGAGAAATTATTTAAAACAGCAGAGATTGGAGGGTGGGTGAGGAGGGACAGGGGGTGCCTGGTAGAGCTGACTGCAGATTAGACCACCTGTTCCACTGTGGAACACACACAGTCATTCCCTCCCTTTATCTTGCTCTCTCTCCCTTTCATTCTTTCGCTCTCTCTTATTATATTTTCATAACTACCCACTCGTCTTCTCTCCCTCAATCTCGCCCCTTTCACTCCGAACACAGAGGTCCTAGCTGACTGCATTCCATCTATGGGAAACAGACAAAACAATCTGCCAGATAACTTTGGCAGAGAGCCACAGCACACATGAAGACAGGCACGCACGCACGGACACACACACACACACACACACACACACACACACACACACACACACACACACACACACACACACACACACACACACACACACACACACACACACACACACACACACACACACACACACACAACACACACACACACACACACAGGGACACACACACAGGGACACACACACACACAGGGACGGACACACACACACACAGGGACGGACACACACACACAGGGACACACAGGGACACACACACATGTCACCTTGTGTCCAAGAGCAGGCCTCCAGGGAGTGGTGTACAGACAGAGGAGTAAACACAGAGCTATGTGCATCCCAAATGGCACCCTATTTCCTATATAGGGCACTACTTTTGACCAGAGCCTGAAGGACCCTGGTCAAAAGTACTCCACTATGTAGAGAATAGGGTGGCATTTGGGACGCCGCCTTAGTATATCCACAGTGGCACAGCAATAACAGTACAGGGGCCAGGAGGGAACTCCCTCCCTACACCCTAGCCCCATTCTCTATCTCTGTACTTACATGGAATGTAATGTATGAAGACCCACACCATCTTATAAACAAGTCTGAGGCTCTGTACAGGACATACAGTATGTACAGGATATATTAGGAGTGTCTGCAACTGGCTCATGTATACATACACACACACACACACACACACACACACACACACACACACACACACACACACACACACACACACACACACACACACACACACACACACACACACACACACACACACATATATACAGTAGGGCAAAAAACATTTAGTCAGCCACCAATTGTGCAAGTTCTCCCACTTAAAAAGATGAGAGGGGCCTGTAATTTTCATCATAGGTACACTTCAACTATGACAGACAAAATGAGAGAAAAAAATCCAGAAAATCACATTGTAGGATTTTTTATGAATTTATTTGCAAATTATGGTGGAAAATAAGTATTTGGTCAATAACAAAAGTTTATCTCAATACTTTGTTATATACCCTTTGTTGGCAATGACAGAGGTCAAACGTTTTCTGTAAGTCTTCACAAGGTTTTCACACACTGTTGCTGGTATTTTGGCCCATTCCTCCATGCAGATCTCCTCTAAAGCAGTGATGTTTTGGAGCTGTTGCTGGGCAACACGGACTTTCAACTCCCTCCAAAGATTTTCTATGGGGTTGAGATCTGGAGACTGGCTAAGCCACTCAAGGACCTTGAAATGCTTCTTACGAAGCCACTCCTCCGTTGCCCAGGCGGTGTGTTTGGGATCATTGTCATGCTGAAAGACCCAGCCACGTTTCATCTTCAATGCCCTTGCTGATGGTAGGCTTTGTTACTTTGGTCCCAGCTCTCTGCAAGTCATTCACTAGGTCCTAGGTGAGATCTTGCGTGGAGCCCCAGATCGAGGGAGATTATCAGTGGTCTTGTATGTCTTCCATTTCCTAATAATTGTTCCCACAGTTGATTTCTTCAAACCAAGCTGCTTACCTATTGCAGATTCAGTCTCCCCAGCCTGGTGAAGGTCTACAATTTTGTTTCTGGTGTCCTTTGACAGCTCTTTGGTCTTGGCCATAGTAGAGTTAGAAGTGTGACTGTTTGAGGTTGTGGACAGGTGTCTTTTATACTGATAACAAGTTCAAACAGGTGCCATTAATACAGGTAACAAGTTGAGGACAGAGGAGCCTATTAACTTCTTCGATATAGGGGGCGCTCTTTTAATTTTTGGATAAAAAACGTTCCCGTTTTAAACAAGATATTTTGTCACGAAAAGATGCTCGACTATGCATATAATTGACAGCTTTGGAAAGAAAACACTGACGTTTCCAAAACTGCGAAGAAATTGCCTGTGAGTGCCACAGAACTGATGCTACAGGCGAAACCAAGATGAAATTTCAAACAGGAAGTGCCCCAGATTTTGAAGGCGCTGTGTTCCAATGTCTCCTTATATGGGCCAGGAATGAGCTTACACGTTCTGTCGTTTCCCCAAGGTGTCTGCAGCATTGTGACGTATTTGTAGGCATATCATTGGAAGATTGACCATTTTACACTACATCTACCAGGTGCTCGCTTGGTGTCCAGCTGCGTGTATTTTTCCATTTGCTTCCGAGGAGAAACCCAACTGCCACTATTGATTTATCATCGAATAGATATGTGAAAAACACCTTGAGGGTTGATTCTAACAACGTTTGTCATGTTTCTGTCGATATTATGGAGTTATTTTGGAAAAAAGTTTGGCGTTGTAATGACTGAATTTTCGGGGGGTTTTCTTAGCCAAACGTGATAAACAAAACGGTGTGATTTCTCCTACACAAATATTTTTGGAAAAAATGAACATTTGCTATCTAACTGAGAGTCTCCTCATTGAAAACATCCGAAGTTCTTCAAAGGTAAATTATTTTATTTGAATGCTTTTCTTGTTTTTGTGAAAATGTTGCCTGCTGAATGCTAAGCTTAATGCTATGCTAGCTATCAATACTCTTACACAAAATGCTTGTGTAGCTATGGTTGAAAAGCATATTTTTAACATCTGAGATGACAGTGTTGTTAACAAAAGGCTAAGCTTGTGAGTGAATATATTTCTTTCATTTCATTTGCGATTTTCATGAATAGTTAACGTTGCGTTATGGAAATGAGCTTGAGGCTATGATTACGCTCCCGGATACGGGATTGCTACATTTTTGGGATGAATTGGAACACCAACTACGGGCAACGCCTAATTGCCCAACATCAGTACCCGACCTCACTAATGGTCTTGTGAGTGAATGGATGCAACTCCCCGCCGCAATATTCCAACATCTAATGGAAAGCCTTCCCATAAAAGTGGAGGCTGTTATAGCTGTTATAGCAGCAAAGGGGGGGCCCATAATTTTGGAATGAAATACTTTTCGCCATGTAGTGTACCTACGCCGATATAATCACATAATTTTGGCCATGTAGTGTACCTACGCAGACATATATTTCACATGACTCATTCTATAGGCGCACTACACAGAAACCCTTGGTCTTTTGCCCATGCTCTCCCCATTTCCCCCAGACCCAGTGTAAACCTTTCCCCTTTGACCTCTCCCCCCAGCCTGACCCAGCCTGCGAGCAGCATGAACCATCTCCAGCTCTGAGGGCAGGTTGAGCTGGGATTGACATGCACAGCCACAGCCCTGATCAGACCGGAGCGGAGCTGATCAGAGCCCACAGGGTTCACTGAGTTCTCCCTAAATGACTATTGATTGGCCTGCCTGCTTGGTTCTCCCTACCCATGGTGCATTGCAGTGGGTCTGGCTGTGCGGCCATGCGCCCCCAGGCAAGGTTCTCATTCTCAGTGCAGAGCGTGCAGAGTAAAGAGAGTACACTTTACACACATGCATAGTGGCTTGCGAATGTATTATTCACCCCCTTGGCATTTTTCCTATTTTGTTGCCTTACAACCTTGAATTAAAATTGATTTGGGGGGGGGTTGGGTGTCATTGGATTTACACAACATGCCTACCACTTTGAAGATGCAAAATATTTATTTTGTGAAACAAACAAGAAATAAGACAAAAAATGAAAACTTGAGCGTGCATAACTATTCACCACCCCAAAGTCAATACTTTGTAGAGCCACCTTTTGCAGAAATTACAGCTGCTAGTCTCTTGGGGCATGTCTCTATAAGCTTGGCACATCTAACCACTGGGATTTTTGCCCATTATTCCAGGCAAAACTGCTCCAGCTCCTTCAAGGTGGATGGGTTCCGCTGGTGTACAGCAATCTTTAAGTCATATCACATATTCTCAATTGGATTGAGGTCTGGGCTTTGACTAGGCCATTCCAATACATTTAAATGTTTCCCCTTATTAAACCACTCGAGTGTTGCTTAGAGTTATTGTCCTGCTGGAAGGTGAACCTCCGTCCCAGTCTCAAATCTCTGAAACAGGTTTCCCTCAAGAATTTCCCTGTATTTAGCGCCATCCATCATTCCTGACCAGTTTCTCAGTTCCCGTCGATGAAAAACATACCCACAGCATGATGGTGTTCTTGGGGTAATGAGAGGTGTTGGGTTTGCACCAGACTCAGCGTTTTCCTTGATGACCAAAAATATCAATTTTAGTCTCATCTGACCAGAGTACCTTCTTCCATATGTTTGGGGAGTCTCCCACATGCCTTTTGGTGATCACCAAACGTGTTTGCTTATTTATTTCTTTAAGCAATGTTTTTTTTCTGGCCACTCTTCCGTAAAGCCCAGCTCTGTGGAGTGTACAGCTTAAAGTGGTCCAATGGACATATACTCCAATCTCTGCTGTGGAGCTTTGCAGCTCCTTCAGGGTTATCTTTGGTCTCTTTGTTGCCTCTCAGATTAATGTCCTCCTTGCCTGAGTTTTGGTAGGGGGCCCTTTAATAATGGATTTAATGGTGCTCCGTGGGATGTTCAAAGTTTCTGATCTTTTTTTATAACCCAACCCTGATCTGTACTTCTCCACAACTTTGTCCCTGACCCGTTTGGAGAGCTCCTTGGTCTTCATGCTGCCGCTTGCTTGGTGGTGCCCCTTGCTTAGTGATGTTGCAGACTCTGTGGCCTTTCAGAACAGGTGTATTTTTACTGAGATCATGTGACACATATTACACACAGGTGGACTTTATTTAACTAATTATGTGACTTCTGAAGGTAATTGGTTGCACCAGATCTTATGTAGGGCTTCATAGCAAAGGGGGTGAATACATTTGCACACACCACTTTTCCTTTTTAAATTTTTTTAAACAAGTTTTTTTTTTTGTATTTTGTGTATGTCCATTACATGAAATCCAAACTAAAATCAATTTAACTTACAGGTTGTAATGCAACAAAATAGGAAAGACACCAAGGGACATGGGGGAATACTTTTGCAAGGCACTGTACATACAGACACACCCACTTACCGAGGAGATATGCATATGCGCTAAAGTGCCTGTGTGGCCTCTGCTCTCCGGTAAAAACAAACACAGATAGGTCTCCTCCTGCGGGGGAGGGAGGAGTGTTGCACTAGCTCTTCACCGCTGCCTGGCCTTGATCTGTTCTCACACACTCCTTATATAACCAGCCTCTTCCTGTCCCTCTATGGGCCACTACCCTCCTTATAACTCACTCATGGAAATGTGTGTGTGTCTGTGTACGTACGTGTGTGTGTGTGTGTGTGTGTGTGTGTGTGTGTGTGTGTGTGTGTGTGTGTGTGTGTGTGTGTGTGTGTGTGTGTGTGTGTGTGTGTGTGTGTGTGTGTGTGTGTGTGTGTGTGTGTGTGTGTGTGTGTGTGTGTGAGAGAACTAAGTCTCCGTAGTAAACACATGTTGATGTTTGTTTATATTGCCATAATGCTGCTGTTTATACTGACAAACAGCGTCTCAGATGTTCCTCCTCTCTTCAGGGTCCAATGTCATCAGTGTTCCCCAACTTTGAAGCACAAACAACCCATCAGCGAGATCAAATGACTCCACTGGAAACTCTAATGTCCAATGTCACCTCAAGGAGTCCACACCCATGCAACTGAAGAGACAAGCCCATCACAAAGTACAAATAGAACGTAGAAATAAAATTCACATAATTTACGTAGAATTGAATAACATTTTTTTTAAACTGACTATCCATGACAATGACATCAGAGCCGAGCTCTGCACCAAATCCATGTCATGTCAGCATTTCTCAGATTAGACTCGTATAAATAGTATTGTTTCCTGTTAGCTGCACTGTGGTAGTGTAACCAATCCCCAGCCACTGATGCAAACACTGTAGTAGTAAGCTCTGTTGTTGAACATGTACAGTGGTATGACCCCAAAACGAGAAGCTCCCTCTGCTGCGTGGAACACCGTACAGAAGCACACTGTGTGATTGCCCCAGGCCAATCTCTGAAATGAGAAACTAGGCTAACAAATGGAACACGCACACACACACACACACACACACACACACACACACACACACACACACACACACACACACACACACACACACACACACACACACACACACACACACACACACACACACACAATTAAATCAGATTCTTGCACGCACACACATACGTGCGCGCGCACACACACGGATGCTGGCTGGCAGTGATGATGTCACCTCTACTAGAGTGGGGGGCTAGCGTCACCTTGGCAGACTGACAGGATGGGCATGGAAAGTACACCATGGTTGCATCCCAAATGGAACCCTATTCCCTTTATAGTGCACTACTTTTAACCAGGGCCCAACGGGTTTGGGTCAAAAGTTGTGTACTATATAGGGTGCCATTTGAAATGCAGAGCAGTTGTCCCCCCGTGGTCCTTATGAATCATTCACCCTGACCTGAGGAGGGTGTGAGGAGTAGCCCCCTAAAACGTGTTGTTTACAACCACACACACACCACCTCGGGAGAGGAGGGGTAGAATGGGGTATGAGGTAATCAATGACCAGGGGATACACTGTCTGGGGGAGAGAAGAGAAGGGTCTCGTGCCTGTGCTCCTTGCCGTCTCCCAGACAGCTCTCCTCTCTTCGTACTCATTCATCACTATTTCAGGTCCTAGTCTTGCTGCATCCCTGGGCTGCCTCCAGCCAGACAACACATATAACAGAGACTAGAGTCCAGCCTAACATCAGATACAACCAGATTACAGAGTCCAGCCTAACATCAGATACAACCAGATTCCAGAGTCCAGCCTAACATCAGATACAACCAGATTCCAGAGTCCAGCCTAACATCAGATACAACCAGATTCCAGAGTCCAGCCTAACATCAGATACAACCAGATTCCAGAGTCCAGCCTAACATCAGATACAACCAGATTCCAGAGTCCAGCCTAACATCAGATACAACCAGACTACAGAGTCCAGCCTAACATCAGATACAACCAGACTAGAGTCCAGCCTAACATCAGATACAACCAGACTACAGAGTCCAGCCTAACATCAGATACAACCAGACTACAGAGTCCAGCCTAACATCAGATACAACCAGACTACAGAGTCCAGTCTAACATCAGATACAACCAGACTACAGAGTCCAGCCTAACATCAGATACAACCAGACTACAGAGTCCAGCCTAACATCAGATACAACCATACAGAGTCCAGCCTAACATTAGATACAACCAGACTACAGAGTCCGGTCTAACATCAGATACAACCAGACTACAGAGTCCAGTCTAACATCAGATACCACCAGACTACAGAGTCCAGCCTAACATCAGATACAACCAGACTACAGAGTCCAGTCTAACATCAGTGTCATCAACCTCAGCCAAGCACAGGCCCCAAGTGGACAGGGACAGAGACAGGGCCAGAGAAGTGTATAAGGTGACTATACTGTAAGCCCTAATGGGGTGATGGAGGCTACCTGATGGCAAGGTAAAGGTGGGGTCATAGATGGCCCTTTCCCTGATCTCTACTGCTCCATCCACTGTCAGGTCATTAAGGTGTGGATGAAAACTGTTGACAGCTAATGTAAATGCCACAAAATGTGTGAATGCCAGCAGAAAAGATAGTATCACAGATCTAGCCTACATACATACTGAGTGTACCAAACATTAAGAACATCTTCCTAATATTGAGTTGCACCCCTCCCCCCTTTCGCCCTCAGAACAGCCTCAATTCGTCTGGGGCACGGACTCTACAAAGTGTTGAAAAGCGTCGCACAGGGATGCTGGGTCATGTTGACTCCAATGCTTCCCAGCAGCGTTGCAGTTCTTGACACAAACCGGTACGCCTTGCACCTACTACCATACCCTGTTCAAAGGCACTTAAATATTTTGTCTTGCCCATTCACCCTCTGAATGGCACACATACACAATACATGTCTCAATTGTCTCAAGGCTTAAAAATCCTCTTTAACCTGTCTCCTCCCCTTCATCTACACTGATTGAAATGGATGGAAGTGACATCAAAAAGGGTTAATAGCTTCCACCTGGTCTAGGTCATGGAAAGAGCAAGTGTTAATAATGTTTTGTACACTCAGCGTATATGACATGTACCCTACAAACATGTATTTATGAACTTTTATAAACTGGGTGGTTTGAGCCCTGAATGCTGATTGGCTGAAAGCCGTGGTGTATCAGACCGTATACCACAGGTATGACAAAACATGTATTTTTACTGCTCTGATTACGTTGGTAACCAGTTTATAATAGCAATAAGGCATCTCTGAGGTTTGTGGTATATGGCCAATATAACACGGCTAAGGACTGTATCCAGGCACTCCTCGTTGCGTCGTGCTTAAGAACAGCTCTTAGCCGTGGTATATTGGCCATATACAACACCCCCTCGGCCTTATTTCTTAAATATATGTTTGCACACACATCTAGACATTTGCAACATTGAAATGGAGACATTGGACACCAATAGTTACACAGCCACACATTGCATTATGCTCTCCTATAGAATACTGTAGTGGTTTCTCCTTACGTCTCATTCTCACAACATCCGCTTGGAGTAGAACAGGTGATGCACAGACACGTATAAGGCTGATGGCATACAAACTGTCATAGGGCCGGTGACACAGATAGAAACACACCGTCACAGACCATGACTGTGCCATGACGACCCCATAGAAAGAATTACTAGAATTTGTTTTCTATGAATGACCCACTCTCATGATCCACACACACACACACACACAGCTTTGTTTTCGTGAAATTGTAGGACCTTTTGGTGTGTCAAAATGTTTGACCATTACAAATCATATTTTCCCTAAGCCTAGCCCCTAAACATAACCCTTAAGCTTAAAATAGCATTTGAACAAATTCAGGACCTGAAAAAAGTCCTGACTTTTCAAAAAAGTGATTGTTTTCCTACCTTTTTAGGACATTTGGGTGAATTGTCAGGACTTGGGGGTCCTGATAACATAGGAAAACAAGTACACACCGGTGACTTCACTTTTTGTGAGTGAACTTGTGGTCCTGGTTGGATAGCTCAGACAGAGCGTTTGCTCATGTCTATCCTTTTACTCTGAACAACTCTCTGTCTGAGCATCCTCGTCGGAGAGCCCTGTTGCATGGCGTCCTCACCGTGACACCCTTCTTAAAGTCAATGGGTTAGGGTTACACACACAGTGAAGCACACAACCATAGTAAAGCCCTGATTAGCGTTGCAATCCCCTCCATTCTAACTGATAATGTGACGCGGTGCAAATTACAGAGGGATCTGGTTAAGAGGGTTCATCATCAAATATGCCTGCTAAACTACACCCCTGTCTCTCTCCCTCCAAATCAGTCCAAAGGGCTTTATTGGCATGGGAAACATATGTTTACATTGCCAAAGCAAGTCCTCTCTCTCATGTGTATTGTTGATCACAGTACAAAACTGGGAGAAAATACATAGTATTGAATGGTATTGTCAACCCTCAAGAGGCCTGCTTGCTGGTGGTGGCGGTCTGACGACAGGCACACCCGATAGCTCTCTCCCCCAGGCACGGCACCACACCGCCCCTCAGCCTGACCGGCAGCAGTAGCAGGGGGGGATCAGATACGTTAGTAGTGGCGGAGGAGAAGAAGCATGCTGTGCTGTTTGTTTTTGCCCGGGGGCCGGGAGTGCTGGGAGGGAAATAGGTGGGGTGGTGGATGTTATGAATGGATCAGAGCGTCTACTGTGTGTTTAGTGTGTGTAAGGTATGTTTGTGGTGTGCGTAGATACTACGCGGCGTTTCTGTCCCTCTACTCCTCCTTTCTCCTCTCTTCCTCTCCTCACCTGGTCCATGTTTTCAGCGAGTCTCCTCCCTCCTCCTGTTCCCGCTCATGGTACAGAATCACCGGCGTTTCCTTGGCTCCGCTTCGGCGTTCTTGGCTCACTATTCCCAACTGGGATCCTCCTCTCCTCAAATAGGCAAGGCAGCCAAGCAGCGGGTGGCTGCGACACTCTGGAGAGGCATGCTTCTCCCTGTCTATACCTCGCTCCTTCTCCCTCCTCTCTGTGGCTCTGACAGCCTGTGTTTATACCGCCAGTCGCTCCTCTCTTGTTCTTCCTGTCTTCTGTCGTTCTCCTGCTTGTTTCCGTGGAGCTGCGGGGGGAAACTGGGCGTGTGTGGAATCTGCACCTCTCTCACGGATAGCAGAATTACACAGAGAGAGATGACTCCCGCTCTCTCTCTCTCTCTTTCACTTGACTCGACTCCCCCTCTGTTGCTGCCCCCTCCTCCTCTTTCCTCCCTCCTCTTTACTCCCTCCTCTTTCTCTCCACTTCCCACCTTCCCATCTCCCCTCTTGCTGTAGCAACACAGAGCCAGAATGAGCAAATGAGAGAGTAGGAAGGAGGGGGTGAGAGAGGAGTGAGGAAAGGGGTTGGTCAGGCCAGACCATGTGACCCCCGGTAGAGGTCTGAGGGACTCTACCAGCTGTCCAGCTAATGCCTCTCTGAAAACCTCAGTTGCCATAAACTACACCAACCAGAGGTCTCCTGGTACAAAACCATTGGCAGGATTACTGACCCCCTGCAAGGGTGGAGCATGTTGGAACATGTAGTCCTGGTAATTTGATTGGGGGAAAGGGGAGAGCAGGGGAGGGCTATAGGGATCCCTGTGCCCCTTTAAGGAATGCATGTTTTTCATGGTGCTTCCCTCACTTGAAGAAATATTTAGTGATGCAGTGCCACACACAGACAGGTAAAGTGAGAGGGAGTATGGGTCAATTGTTTAAATCTACCTACAGTACATGTGAATATACACAAGCATGTAAACACAGAGACACACACGGAAACACACACACGAGGCCCGGGCATTCTTGGTCAGTCAGGACAAACACATCTTCTATAGTTTCCCTCCTCTCTCAGCCTGTACTGAGGGAAACTCCCTCCCCTCCACTACAGGAACTGGACAACTCACTGAAGGCTGTGGCTAAACTTAAACACAACTCTCTCTCTCTCTCTCTCTCTCTCTCTCTCTCTCTCTCTCTCTCTCCTTTCTTCTCCACTTCTTTTTCTTTCTCTGCTCCCCCCCCCTTCCATTCCCTCTCCTCTATTCTATTATTACTTCCTCCTCCTCTACCCCTTGCTGCTATATCCCTCTGTCTCCCCCACCCCTCACCCATTAACCTTCTCTCTCCCTCTCTCAAAGAGTTATGAGAGGTTACAGGTGCCATAGTGGAGAAATGCCATGGGGGCCATTGTGATCATACCATGCATACATACCATCATTCAATCAGTTTGTATGGAAAAACTCTCCATGTTGTATATTAGCCACAACACTGCATAAAACACATGTGTAGCCTACTCAATCGTGCTACACATCAAAACACCATGGGCTAATCTGGAAAGCAGGGTTCTGTCCACATCTGGAAAACAAAACAGCACCTGTTCTGGCTTATTCCGATTCAACTGACACATAACATAGCTGTGACATGCTGCCTGGGTTACCGTGTGATAGATACTACTTTTTATTGGTCTCTCTCGGTCATTTGTCTTTGTATGGAAGGCTGGATTGTCAGTAATGCATCTCTTGTAATTCCAATATTCCTGTTTGAACTGAGAAGTGTGTGTGTGTGTGTGTGTGTGTGTGTGTGTGTGTGTGTGTGTGTGTGTGTGTGTGTGTGTGTGTGTGTGTGTGTGTGTGTGTGTGTGTGTGTGTGTGTGTGTGTGTGTGTGTGTGTGTGTGTGTGTGTGTGTGTGTGTGTGTGTGTACCACAGCCTTTCTAAGATAGAACAGCAGGGGCATTGTTGCAGTGAGAGTAGTAGGGGTATTCTTGCAATGAGAGTAGTAGGGGTATTGTTGCAGTGAGAGTAGTAGGGGGTATTGTTGCAGTGAGAGTAGTAGGGGTATTGTTGCAGTGAGAGTAGTAGAGTATATTATCAGCGGTGGAATGCAGAATATTTGACGGAGAGGGACTGGCTGGCCATGGACGTGTCAGGGACAAACTTTAGTACTGGCTGAAGGAGGTAGAGGGGGGCACCAAGGGAAACAAAAGTGTATTTATTGGGCTTAAAGCTGATCATGTAGTTTGGGAGGAAGACAAGGGTGCTTCAGGCAGGGGGTCAAAACATCCAGAAAAAATGCTCATAAATAGTCAAGATTATAATCAAATGGAAATGTATTATATTCCCTCAATATGCAATAATTCGGTCTTTAAACTAATTGACCGAGTGTAAAAGTAGGGATGAAGATTCCAGAGACTCAGGTGCTCTCAGTCCTGTTGGGTGATGGTCATCATCATCTGTTGATTAGATGGATACAGTTAGGGCTACAACAACCAAGATAATATTGCCTATATTCAACAAGAGTTATAATAATGTTATGATTGTGTTCAAATTGTGAAACAGAAGCACCAATGCCATTAAGCCATAATGTTACCACTAATCAATAGATGGAATACAGTAGAAACATATGGCATTAGAGCAGGTGAATTTTGGTCTTCCTAGACCTCTTTGACATACTCATAGTTTTCAATTGGCTCTAACAGA
Source organism: Oncorhynchus gorbuscha (assembly GCF_021184085.1). NCBI lineage: Eukaryota > Metazoa > Chordata > Actinopteri > Salmoniformes > Salmonidae > Oncorhynchus > Oncorhynchus gorbuscha. The sequence goes on along the minus strand of NC_060188.1, from coordinate 27,173,340 downwards.
CGCAGTAGTATTATGGAATAATTATCTGATTCAATCTACAGTACATTGACTTTGATGTAAGGTTATGTATTAATCTGAGAAGAGTGTGACACCTACTGGATACTTCGGATATTGCATTAAGCCTGTCTAAGTGGTGAAGGTTGAACTCAATTGTTTTTATATGGGCCTATAATTCAGGCTATTTACATAAAACGCCGATCTACCGAATGTCTGCACTATTTGAATACACATTCTGGTTGAATATTGCATTTGAAATGTATCAAAATGTGGTATTATCATCTTGGGTGCCATTGTCATGCTAGGCCTATACCTGAAATTGAACTCTACTTGACTTTTTCCACATTTTGTTACATTACAGACTTCTTCTAAAATTTTGAAATCGCCCCCCCCCCCCCATCAATCTACACACAAGACCCCATAATGACAAATCAAAAACAGGTATTTAAACATTTGTCCACATTTATTATAAAAATGAATGTGGTATAAATGTTTTGTCATACCCGTGGTATACGGTCACATTTCCACGGCTTTCACATTTACATATCACATTTACATATCACATTTACATATCACATTTACATACAGTACCAGTCAAAAGTTTGGATGCACCTACTCATTCAAGGGTTTTTCTTTATTTTTACTATTTAGTGAAGACATCAAAACTATGAAATAACACATATGGAATCATGTAGTAACCAAAAAACTGTTAAACAAATCCAAATATATTTAAGATTTGATACTCAAGGTAGCCACCCTTTGCCTTGATGAGCATTAGCATTCTCTGAAAAAGCTTCATGAGGTAGTCACCTGGAATGCATTTCAATTAACAGGTGTGCCTTTGTTAATTTGTGGAATTTCTTTCCTTCTTAATGCATTTGAGCCAATCAGTTGTGTTGTGACAAGGTATTTGTATTTATTATGGTTCCCCATTAGTTCCTTCCAAGGCAGCAGCTACTCTTCCTGGGGTCCAGCAACACCAAGGCACATTAGACCATTTTAAAAACATTACAATACATTCACAGATTTCACAACACACTGTATGCCCTCAGACAGTACCAAATCAATGTGTGTATGGTGCGTATGTTATTGTGTGTGTGTATGTGCATGTCTGTGCAAATGTTTGTGTTGCTTCACATTTTTAAAATCTAATTTTACTGCTTGCATGAGTTACTTGATGTGGAATAGAGTTCTATGTAGTGATGGATCTATGTGGTAATGTGCACCTTCCATAGTCTGTTCTGGACTTGGAGACTGTGAAGAGACCTCTTGTGTCATGTCTTGTGGGGTATGCATAGGTGTCTGAGCTGTGCTCCAGTGGTTCAAACAGACAAGCTCGGTGCATTCAGCATGTCAATACCTCTCATAAATACATGCAGTGATGAAGTCAATCTCTCCACCACTTTGAGCCAGATTGACATGCATAGTATTAATATTAGCTCTCTGTGTACATCCAAGGGTCAGCCGTGCTGCCCTGTTCTGAGCCAATTGCAATAGGGGTGGTATACAAAAGATAGCCCTATTTGGTAAAATACCAAGTCCATATCACGGTAAGAACAGCTCAAATAAGCAAAGAGAAGTGACAGTCCATCATGACTTTGAGACATGAAGGTCAGTCAATCACGAAAATGTCAAGAACTTTCAAAGTTTCTTCAAGTGCAGTCACAAAAACCATCAAGCTCTATGATGAAACTGGCTCTCATGAGGACCGCCACAGGAAAGGAAGACCCAGACTTACCTCTGCTGCAGAGAATAAGTTCATTAGAGTTAACTGCACCTCAGATTGCAGCCCAAATAAATGCTTCACATAGTTCAAGTAACAGACACATCTCAACATCAACTGTTCAGAGGAGACTGTGTGAATCAGACCTTCATGGTCGAATTGCTGCAAAGAAACCACTAGTAAAGGACACCAATAAGAAGAAGATACTTGCTTGGGCCAAGAAACACAAGCAAAGGACACAATTTTTGATTCAAACTGCCGTGTCTTTTGAGACGCAGAGTAGGTGAACGGATGATCTCCGCATGTGTGGTTCCCACCGTGAAGCATGGAGGAGGTGGTGTGATGTTGTGGGTGTGCTTCGCTGGTGACGCTGTCTGTGATTTATTTAGAGGCACACTTAACCAGCATGGCTACCACAGCCTTCTGCAGTGATACGCCATCCCATCTGGTTTGCACTTAATGGGACTATCATTTGTTTTTCAACAGGACAATGACCCAACACACCTCCAGGCTGTGTAAGGGCTATTTGACCAAGAAGTTGAGTGAAGGAGTGCTGCATCAGATGACCTGGCCTCCACAATCAGCCGACCTGAACCCAATTGAGATGGTTTGGGATGAGTTGGACCGCAGTGTGATGGAAAAGCAGCCAACAAGTCCTCAGCATATGTGGGAACTCCTTCAAGACTGTTGGAAAAGCATTGAGAGAATGCCAAGAGTGTGAAAAGCTGTCCTCAAGGCAAAGGGTGACTACTTTCAAGAATCTCAAATCTCAAATATATTTTTATTTGTTTAACACTTTTTTGGTTACTACATGATTCCATATGTGTTATTTCATAGTTTTGATGTCTTCACTATTATTATACAATGTAGAAAATAGTAAAAATAAAGAAAAACACTTGGATGAGTAGGTGTGTCCAAACTTTTGACTGGTACTGTAAGTATTCAGACCCTTTCCTCAGTACTTTGTTGAAGCACCTTTGGCAGCTATTACAGCCTTGAGTTTTCTTGGGTATGACGCTACAAGCTTGGCACACATGTATTTGGGGAGTTTCTCCCATTCTTTTCTACAGATCCTCTCAAGCTCTGTCAGGTTGGACGTTGAGCATTGCTGCACAGCAGTTTTCAGGTCTCTCCAGAGATGTTGATCGGGTTCAAGTCCGGGCTCTGGCTGGGCCACTCAAGGGCATTCAGAGACTTGTCCCTAAGTCACTTCTGCTTTGTCTTGGCTGTGTGCTTTGGGTCGTTATCCTGTTGGAAGGGGAACCTTCACCTCAGTCTGAGGTCCTGAGTGCTCCTAAGCAGGTTTTCATCAAGGATCTCTGTACTTTTCTCCATTCATCTTTCCCTCGATCCTGACTAGTCTCACAGTCCCTGCCGCTGAAAAACATCCCCACAACATGATAATGCCACTACCATGCTTCACCGTAGGGATGGTGCCAGGGTTCCTCCAGGTGTGACGCTTGGCATTCAGGCCGATCTTGGTTTCATCAGACCAGAGAATCTTGTTTCTCCATTAGGTGGCTTTTGGCAAACTCCAATTGGGCGTTCATGTGCCTTTTACTGAGTGGCTTCCATCTTGCCATAAAGGCCTGATTGGTGGAGTGAATTTCTGGGATCTTTTATTTAAGCTCATGAAACATGGGACCAACACTTTACATGTTGCGTTTATATTTTGCGGTTGTGATTGGATTTACATGAGCCAACCACATGATGTCGCCAGCACCACAAATAACAGTTGCACTGCTTACGTGGCAGGACCTGTCATCATTAACTGTGCAGCATCTCAGTACACACAAAATGCCTGTGTGAAATACCTGGATAGCTGAGAACAAATTCCCATCCACCATGTTGATGCTACCTATCCTGTGTTTTCAGATCAGTGCAAACGAAGGAGAGGAGACAAAGACAGGAGGCCACTATTAGACTATTAAGATGCTGCCCACCCATTGAGTGATGATCCCTCATTCCCAGATCTAAACCAGTCCCTAATTAGAAGGGAAGAATAAAAAAGAAAGCATTTGAATTGGCTTCAAGGTCCAAATTTGAATTTGAGGGCCGTATATCAGCTATAGTATACTGCTATTATGCGTTGTCTGTCTGTCTGTCTGTCTATGAGAACCATTTCTGATAAGCCTGGAGTGCCGATACCATTATCACGGATGGATGAGGGAGTGCGGGATGAGAGGGGATAAGAAGGTGGGAGAGGGGGTTGATAAAGGTGCTTGTTGTTTGTTTAAAAAATTTAAACATGATTGTCTTCAAGAAAACTGGATAGCCTAAATAACATTAAAGGGATAGTTCACCCATATTACAAAATTACATATTGGTTTCCTTATCTTGTAAGCAGTCTTTGGACAAGGTATGACAGTAATCCATGCTTTATCATCTATAAGTAACTTTGTTGAGTTACACAATAAATGTTTAGAAACTGAGGCAAACCGTGGGGCAGTAAACCCCAGTCGCTGGCGTGAAAGGCAAACACCCTATGAATCGTGCCAATAAGGTTCATCCACTTTGTGGGAATTGTAACATGGTTCATATAGCGAGGATCTCTACACTGCCTCTCCGAACAGGAAAGGCACACACACCCACTATCCCACTTCTGACGCCAATGTAGCAAACTGCAGGGCAGAGAAGCAAACCTGGCTTGCCTTGCGTGAAAGACAAACATCCTACGCATTGGGCCAATAGGGTTAACCCACTTGGTTGGAATCGTAAAGTCGCTCATATAGTGCGTATCGTTACAATACTTTAACACTTTAGGATGATTTGGACATGAAGTGCAAAAATACTAATATAGCTACTGTTGACTTTGTGCCACAAATGATAAAAAGTTAGCGTTTGAAACAGTGGCAATGTATGTCCAGGTCTATATTGAGGGCCAGGCTGTTGAAATGCCCAATTGATTATCTAAATAGTCTTGTAATCCTCTGGGTATTGATGGTCCCTTTGAAGGTGGCACACCCAGGGGAGGACCAAGATGTTGAACTCAAACGTCTATTCATGGCTGTGTTAAGTACGGAAAAATGAAGTGCAATGTTCAATTATATGGAAACAGTGCTGTTCTAAATGATCAGTTGAGAAACGGGGGGGTTGGGTTGTGGGTTGAATGTTTTGGGGAAACGCTTTGTGCAGTACAAACAGTCACGCAACATAGCAAACATTTAATCGAATTGAACGCACCCCTGGACTGGGGTCTATCCCGTGTTGCCAGATTGACAGTGAGGGCAAACACCAGTGGATGCTGTTTAGGGGAAGATGGCTAATAATGACAGGAACGAAGCAAATGGAATGGTATAAAACACATGTATTTGATACAATTCAAATTATTCAGCTCCAGCCATTATCACAAGCCTCCTGTTGCAAACACTGTTATGCATAACCTCTCGTGGGCAGATTCTGCGTGTAATTTAGCAATAATGTCCTTCTGGGTAACTGAAATTACTGTTTGCAGGAGAAGGGTGTATTCATAAATCAGATTTTGTAGCAAAACATTGTCTGTTGCAAAACGTTTTAAAACTGAACCCGTTAATCCAAACGGAAAATGTTTTGCAACAAAAACAGGAGTTTATATTGGACACGTTCAGAAAGCAAACAGTTCAAAACCGGAGGGACCTTTCTCGAGTAAACTGCTACTGACCAAACGTTTTGCAACGCAATCCGATGGATCCAGAACACCCCTGGATCCAGAAACGGCATCAGTGAAGCTGGAAGACAGCAGTCCAACACTCAGACTGAATGTCAACATTAAAGATGAAGAAGAGGAAGAGAAGAACGGGAAATCTGTTTATAATGGTATTTCTTTTTATTTGATTTAATCTCTTTTTAACCAGGCAAGAGCAGATGGTTCTAACCAGATGGTTTATCATCATAAGTTATACATCCATAAGTGATGATGACCAAGTCTAGTACAGACCAAATCAAAGATGTTTAGAAACAAAGCCTTTTTGGTAGCTCGGGTTGTGAGAGTCGGAAGGCCAAAACTCGAGAACACATAGGAAACCATACAGACCCCCGCCGTACTAGCTTATCTAATGAATATACAGGTGGCCTGGAAGGCAGCTGGAGAGGTGGCCTGGAAGGCAGCTGGAGAGGTGGCCTGGGAGGCAGCTGGAGAGGTGGCCTGGAAGGCAGCTGGAGAGGGGGCCTGGAAGGCAGCTGGAGAGGTGGCCTGGAAGGCAGCTGGAGAGGTGGCCTGGAAGGCAGCTGGAGAGGTGGCCTGGAAGTGGGCATAAATCAGCTGCCCTCAAGAGATGCTCAGACAACTTCTGCTCCTGCTCATCAATAAAGATGGTAGCCTACAAGCTCTCTCGGCCACTTCTCCAGTAGCTTCTTTCTCTTTTTGCAGAATCTGCACAGCATCACATGACATATGCCATACAACTTTGCAACTGATCTAATTGATTTCCTCTGCTCTGTTACATCATTTGACGTTCTGTTCAAAGAGCGGAGAGGTACTCCCCTGTCTGTCTGTCTTTTCCGTGATCAAGGCATGCTGAAAGTAAAAGAAAACATGTACCAAAAACATCCAGTTTTAGTCAGGGTTAGTTGTAACATTTTCTCACAAGTTGTTACAACTAACCCAGACCCTTGCAGCCATTTAGCAAGCTTCTATTTGAGCTAAATGTTAAAACTTTAGCATTGCTAACTTGCATCAAATATCTCTACACAGACTGGTTATCAACCTGATATAAATTTGATTAATTGAACTACAAAGAACTTCATGCAATCACAAAAACAAAGTTGGTCAAAATAATTACTTTCTTACCTCAAAATCAGATTTCTGCCAATATAATCTGCAGAGTTTATCACAGGGACTTGCTTTTTCACATGAGGGTTCAGGACTAAACTGAGCATGAGCACAGTGAATCAAGCGATTCTACCTGATTGGAGGAATTACAAGTGTTACAACCATCCCGGTCTCCCCTAATATATATATATATAATATATATAATATATTACTGTTCAAAAGTTTGGGGTCACTTAGAAATGTCACTTAAATAGCACATCTTTTGTCCATTAAAATAACATAAAGTTGATCAGAAATACAATGTAGACATTGTTAATGTTGTAAATGACTATTGTACCTGGAAATGGCATATTTTTTTTAATGGAATGTCTACATAGGCATAGAGAGGCCCATTATCAGCAACCATCACTCCTGTGTTCCAATGGCACATTGTGTTAGCTAAGTGTATCATTTTAAAAGGCTAATAGATCATAAGAAAAACCCTTTTGCAATTATGTTAGCTGAAAACTGTTGTCCTGATTAAAGAAGCAATACAACTGGCCTTCTTTAAACTAGTTGAGTATCTGGAGCATCAGCAATTCTGGGTTGGATTACAGACTCAAAATGGCCAGAAACAAATAATTTTCTGATTTAACTCGTCAGTCTGTTCTTGTTCTGAGAAATTAAGGCTATTCCATGCGAGAAATTGCCAAGAAACTGAAGATTTAGTACAACGCTGTGTACTACTCCCTTCACAGAACAGCGCAAACTGTCTCTAACCAGAATAGAAAGAGGAGTGGGAGGCCCCGGTGCACAACTGAGCAAGAGGACAAGTACATTAGAGTATCTAGAGTATCTCATCGTCAACAGTGAAGAGGCGACTCCGGGAAGCTGCCCTTCTATTCAGAATTGCAAAGAAAAAGCCATATCTCAGACTGGCCAATAAAAAAAAAAGATTAAGGTGGGCAAAAGAACACAGACACTGGACAAAGGAACTCTGCCTAGAAGGTCAGCATCCCGGAGTCGCCTCTTCACTGTTGATGTTGAGACGGGTGTTTTGCGGGTACTATTTAATGAAACTGCCAGTTGAGGACTTGTGAGCTTCAGAAGAAAGTTATTTGTTTCTGGCCATTTTGAGCCTGTAATCCAACCCAGAAATGCTGATATCTATGTAGATATTCCTTTTTTTTAAATCAGCAGTTTCCAGCTACAATAGTTGTTTACAACATTAACAATGTCTACACTGTATTTCTGATCAGTTTGATGTTATTTTAATTGACAGAATGTGCTTTTCTTTCAATTCGTTTAGGACATCTACTTTGTGCATGACAAGTCATTTTTCCAACAATTGTTTACAGACAGATTATTTCACTTGTAATTCACTGTATCACAATTCCAGTGGGTCAGAAGTTTACATACACCAACTTGACTGTGCCTTTTAACAGCTTGGAAAATTCCAGAAAATTATGTCATGGCTTTAGAAGCTTCTGATAGGCTAATTGACATCATTTGAGTCAATTGGAGTTGTACCTGTGGATGTATTTCAATGCCTACCTTCAAACTCTTGACATCATGGGAAAATCAAACGGAATCAGCCAAGACCTCAGAAAAATAATTTTAGACCTCCACAAGTCTGGTTCATCCTTGGGAGCAATTTCCAAACGCCTGAAGGTACCACGTTCATCTGTACCAAACAATAGTACACAAATATAAACATTCATGGGACCACGCCGCCGTCATACCGCTCAGGAAGGAGACACATTCTGTCTCCTAGACATGAACGTACCTTGGTGTAAAAAGTGCAAATCAATCCCAGAACAATAGCAAAGGACCTTGTGAAGATGCTGGAGGAAACAGGTACAAAAGTATCTATATCCACATTAAAACGAGTCCTATATCGACATAACCTGAATGGCCTCTCAGCAAGAAAGAATCCACTGCTCCAAAACCGTCATAAAAAAGCCAAACTACGGTTTGCAACTGCACATGGGGACAAAGATCGTACTATTTGGAGAATGTCCTCTGGTTTGATGAAGCAAAAAATAGAACTTAGGCCATAATGACCATCGTTATGTTGGGAGGAAAAAGGGGGAGGCTTGCAAGTGTAGCCGATGTAAAATGGCTAGCTAGTTAGCGGTGGTGCGCGCTAGTGCCGTTTCAAATCGGTGACGTCACTTGCTCTGATACCTTAAAGTAGTGGTTCCCCTTGCTTCGAGGGCGACTGTTGACGTGTGCAGAGCGTCCCTGGTTCACGCCCAGGTCTGGGCGAGGGGACGGACGTAAAGTCTATACTGTTACACAAGCTTTTCTGCAGGAGGGACTGGTGCACTTCACAAAATCAATGGCATCATGAGAAGGAAAAATATGTGGATATATTGAAGCAACACCTCAAGACATCAGTCAGGAAGTTAAAGCTTGGTCGCAAATGGGTCTTCCAAATGGACAATGACCTCAAGCATACTTCCACAGTTTTGGCAAAATGGCTTAAGGACAATAAAGTCAAGGTGTTGGAGTGGCCATCACAAAGACCTGACCTCATTCCCAAAGAACATTTGTGGGCAGAACTGAAAAAGCTTGTGCGAGCAAGGAGGCCTACAAACCTGACTCAGTTACACCAGCTCTGTCAGGAGGAATGGGTCAAAATTCACCCAACTTATTGTTGGAAGCTTGTGGAAGGCTACTCAAAATGTTTGACCCAAGTTAAATCATTTAAACAATGCTACCAAATACTAATTTGTGTGTATGTAAACTTCTGACCCACTGGGAATGTGATGAATGAAATAAAAGCTTAAATAAATCTCTCTCTACTATTATTCTGACATTTCACATTCTTAAAATAAAGTGGTGATCCTAACTGACATAAGACAGAGTTTTTTACTGAAAAACTGTGTTTAAATGTATTTGGCTAAGGTGTATGTAAATGTCCGACTTCAACTGTGTGTGTGTGTGTGTGTGTGTGTGTGTGTGTGTGTGTGTGTGTGTGTGTGTGTGTGTGTGTGTGTGTGTGTGTGTGTGTGTGTGTGTGTGTGTGTGTGTGTGTGTGTGTGTGTGTGTGTGTGTGTATATAAATGTGTAACCCAGAGACACCACCAATCAACACACCTGTAACTCTTCTGAAGTCAAATCTCCTTCACCCAAATACTTCTCTGCAGCTGCCACCACAACCTCTATTTTCTGCGATTTACAGTCCATCCCTGCGGTACAGTTGATAACCATTGCTATAAATGCTAAGAAGCCAATCTTATATCACTCGTTGGCCTGTCCCTCTGTGTTGACACAGATCTACTACTCACACTGATCCTCTCAGGATCTCTCACCCTTGACCCAGCATACAACACCCTCTGCACTACTCTAACCCTGGTAACCTCAACCTACCTCTCTCGCACTGGACACTTCTCACCCCCAGCACCACGGGCACCCCTACATTTAACACATACCACTTCTTTCCACAATCCTACACATTCCTTTGTCTCATGCCCTTCTGCACTCTTCTCACACCTAGGAACCTCCCTCCCACACACTGCTGCCACATGCCCATAAGCTTGACACCTGCAACAAAGTCATGGATTTGGCAACAGAAGCTCATACGGGATAACTGAAATATCCTAACATCACTTTGTCGGGCAAAGACTCAACATCAAAACTCACGCCACCCTGTCTGCGTCGCACCAAATGACGAGCATCACAAACACCGGGAAGCTTCACCTTCATCTGGTCCACCTTCACATTTACCACTAACCCAGTAATCACTCCTTTCAATGGCGCCATGTTCTTGAGGGAAAAAGAAGTCACCGTTAGTCCCCATTCGTGTGGCGCGGAGTGCCCGCTCCCTGTGACCGACAGAAATACAAACAATTATCACAAGCCCACCTCCGGTTACCTCCACCGACTCCACAGCACCCAATTCCGTTGTCACCCACCCTGAAACCACATATTGATCAGCCAAAAGGCGGGTGTCCAATTTCTCCAAAAATAACAGACTCGTCTTTATCCTGACAATCGGTGCAGGGCTCGGACTCCAAGAACCTCACCAAACCTGCCACCTCTGGTAATTCACTCATTTTAAATGGATTTAACCATTATTTAACCAGGAAAAGCCCATTGAGACCCAGAGTCTCTTTTTCAAGGGAGACCTGGCCAGAAAGGCAGCAACAATCAATACTTTACAGAATTCAAACATACAACAGTACAATTCAACAACATGATCCAGCCTAAAAAAAACACTCCTCTATAAGAGTCTTCGGTCAAAAATGTTAATTCATTCAGTGGCACTAACATATCTAGATGAAGCATGGATTGTAGACTATTCCATGCCTCTGATGCACAAGACGAGAAGGCAGTCATGCCTAATACTGTAAATGTCCTGGGGACTTTAAGTAGCAACCACCAAACAGACCGGGTAAGGTAACTGCTGGTGGTGAAGGAGACCAGACTACAGAGATAAAGAAGGAGTTGACCCAAAAGGTCTTTGTATAGATGAACACATACAAATGTAGCTTTCTGCGCATTTAAAGTGAGGTCCAACCCACCATTTAGTACAAGCGCAAGGATTCGTGATAAACAGAGCCCAGTCTCTGAAAGACAGAGGAGGCTGCATGCACATAGAACAAGTCACCATAATCAATTACAGAGAGAAAAGGGTCCTGTACAAGCTTCTTTCTAGTCATAAGCGGGAAGTAAGTCTTAATACGAAAATAAAAACCCAATTTCAACTTAAGATCCCACACAAGACTATCCATGTGAACTTCAAAAGGACAACTTGTCATTCAACCATATACCTAGGTATTTGTCGGATGACACTTTTTCAATGGATAAGCCACCAGATGTGACAATGCTAACCTTTGTCTGAGTGCGGGCTCTGGTGAAGGTCATAAATGTTGTTTTTTGTACATTCAAGACCAGTTTGAGATCATAAAGGGAGTTTTGCAGTGACTGAAACGCAGTCTGGAGCTCTTCAACAGCCTGAACCAGAGAAGGAGCACATGAATATATGACTGTATCTGCATATACTGTAGATGTAACTTTGCTGGTTGCATCCCATTTCCCAAATCATTAATACAAATTGAGAACAACACAGGAGCTAAAATGGAACCCTGAGGCACACCTCTATTAATCTCAAGAAAGCTAGACTTGTGATTGTCAGTGTATTCACATTGTGTTCTGTCAGAAAGATAGTCCCTGAACCAATTTATTGTCAAGTGAATCAAATGTCTTTTGATAAATCAACAAACAGAGCAGCACAATGTTGCATTTTATCATCCACCTCCATAACTGGATACGGTGTACAGCTCAATCTGTTTGCACTTGCTAGCAGCCTTCTTTGACCTACCATCTCCCTTTTTTCCAACATCTTCAACAGATTCACCCTCTACCACCCTCACTCTCTTTCCCAACGTTCCTCCTCTGTGTTCCAAGTATACGTCTCCTTGTGATAATATTGCATTTCTCCTAACAAACATTGCATTCTTGCCCTCTGAAGGGACACAATTTCCTCCTCCCTTGATCAACGTCACTACGACCGGAACTCGGTCACCAATGACAGCTAGCTTTATTTTCAGTGTTGGATGCATTGGTGGACTGGGACAAAAATTCGGCCCTGGCATTTTGGCCACATCAGCCCACATCACTGTGCACCCAGACAGCAACATTCAAACCTGTTCAGCATTGCCAGCATTTCATTTGATTTATGAACTGTGCTATCTGGAGTGCTCAACGAGTAGTTTAAAGAAATGAAGTAGACAAACTGCCAGTGATTTGAAGTTCTATGAAATGAGTCTGTGTAGTTGCTAAGTCTGTGTAGTTGCTAAGTCTGTGTAGTTGCTAAGTCTGTGTAGTTGCTAAGTCTGTGTAGTTGCTAACCCTGGTGATAGTGAGTGGCAGGTCCTTTTCTTTGACTGTCATCCACTTTTAGAACCGTTTTATCCCCCCTTTGTATTGTAGAGTCTATGTATAAGTCATGTGTACAGAGTGTACAAAACATTAGGAACAGCTCCCTAATATAGAGTTATACACCCTTTTGCCCTCAGAACAGCCTCAATTCTTCGGGGCATAGACTCTACAAGGTGTCGAAAGTGTTCCACAGGGATGCCCGCCCATGTTTACTCCAATGCTTCCCACAGTTGTGTCGAGTTGGTTGGATGTCCTTTAGGGTGGTGGACCATTCCTGATACACACAGGAAACTGTTGAGCGTGGAAAAACCCAGCAACGTTGCAGTTAATGACACACTCAAACCGGTGCGCCTGGCACCTACTACCCTACCCTGTTCAAAGGCACTTAAATATTCTGTCTTGCCCACTCACCCGCTGAATGACACACATACAACATCTGTCTCAACTGTCTCAAGGTTTAAAAATCCTTCTTTAACCTGTCTCCTCCCCTTCATCTACACTGACTTGAAGTGGATTTAACAGGTGACATCAATAAGGGATCTTAGCTTTCACATGGATTCACTTGGTCAGTCTGTCGTCCGAAAGAGCAGGTGTTCCTAATGTGTATATCACACCAACTGACTTGTTCTTTGGATGTTGTTCACACGGGAGACCGTGTTGAGACATTCTCTACATCCAGAGAGCAACAGCAGAAAGATCACAGAGCAACGAGGTCTCACAACTGCCCACATTGCTAGGAGATGTTCCCATTTCTATCAAAGCAAAGAAAGAAAAAAAATGCACCTAAAAATACACACGGGAGAGAATCCGTATTACTACACTGACTGTGGGAAGTGCTTTACAAAATCACAAGCTCCATCAGTTCATCAGAGAGTGCACATTGGAGAAAAGCCTTTCTCCTGTTCTGACTGTGGGGAGAGTTTCTCTCAACTGGGCAGCTTAAAAAAACACCAAGGTATACACACAGGTGAGAAGCCCTACTCCTGCTCTGACTGTGGGATGAGTTTCTCCCGATTAGATACCTTAAAATATCACCAATGGGCAGTTTGTTTTCCATTGAATAAAATTGTCATGGTTCCTGTCTGCTTAAGTGGGCACTCTCTCTCGCGTGACCATCTTTGAGCATGCGTTCCCGTGCGAGATCACAGCTCATGCGAAAGAGGGAACGCCTACTTACACAGACAGGAACCTTGACCATTTTTATGGGGGAAAAAAACCCATGTATTTAATTTATCCACCATCTTTGATAAACAGGGCATTCGGAAAGTATTCAGAACCCTGGACTTATTCCAATTTGTTACGTCACAGCCTTATTCTAAAATGGATTACTTAAAAAAAAATCCCTCATCGATCAACACACAATACCCCAGAGGCGTTCAAGTCCGGGCTTTCAGAGACTTCTCCCAAAGCCACTCCTGCGTTGTCTTGGCTGTGTGCTTAGGGTCGTTGTCCTGTTGGAAGGTGAACCTTCGCCCCAACCGGGGTGTCATGTGCCTTTCACTGAGGAGTGGCTTCCGTTTGGCCACTCTACCATTAAGGTCTGATTGGTGGAGCACTGCCAAGATGGTTGTCCTTCTGGAAGTTTGTCCCATCGCCACAGGAGCTCTAGAGCTCTGTCAGTGCATTGGGTTTTTGGTTACCTCCCTGACCAAGGCCCTTCTCCCCCGATTGCTCAGTTTGGCCAAGAGGCCAGCTCTAGGAAGAGTATCGGTGGCTCCAAACACCTTCCATTTAAGAATGATGGAGGCCACTATGTTCTTAGGGACCTTTAATGCTGAATAAATGTTTTGGTACCCTTCCTCAGAACTGTGGCTCGACACAATCCTGTCTCGGAGCTCTACAGACAATTCCTTGACTTAATGGCTTGGTTTTTGCTCTGACATACACTGTCAACTGTGGGACCCTTATATAGACAGGTACTCTGTGTCTTTTCAAATCATGTCCAATCAATTTACCACAGGTGGACTCCAATCAAGTTGTAGAGACATCAAGGATGATCAATGGAAACAGGATGCACCTGAGCTCAAATTTGAGTCTCATAGCAAAGGGTCTGAATACTTACGTAAATAAGGTATTTTTTTTATAAATTTGCAAACATTTCTAAAAACCTGTTTTCACTTTGTCATTATGGGGTATTGTGTGTAGATTGATGAGGGGAAAAAAACAATGTAATACATTTTAGAATAAGGCTGTAACGTAACAAAATGTGGAAAAAGTCAAGTGATCTGAATACTTTCCGCATGTACTGTAGCTTAAAGCCAAACCATAGGCAACAATTTGATCATTGGCTGATTGCTCCCATGTCCCAACCCGCCCAGTTGACCATTTTAAAATGCTGGAAGTCCTCAATGCCAACGTCCATGCTAAAACGGGTTATGTCCACCTAGATATCTCTATCTAGCTTGATGGTATAAGCTTGTACACATCAGATCATATGAAGATGGTGTGGTGATTCGTTATCAGCATTAGTTTGGATGGATCATTTTTTATACTACACAACTATGACTTTAATGATACACAGACTTTAAAATGACTACGTGTTTATTAAATCTGTTAAAAGTCCATTTGTTATTTTAGTCATTGATAGTGAATGTGTTTGGAGATCTGCGTTGAACTTATTTGATCAGCCAATGGAAAATAAAGTTTGTACATGAATTCGTGCTGGTCAAAATGCTCCTTCTCTTTTGTATGATTGTTTTTGTAGTTAATGTTTTAAGAGAAATAATTTGTCTGAAGCAGAAAAACACAGGAAATTCAAATGAGCATCACAAAGCTACATTTTACCTATGTACTAGCAAGGTTTTTCAGCTTATGCAGCTTTCACACCTGCTAGAGCAGTGTTTCCCAAACTTGGTCCTGGGGCCCCGCCTGGGTGCACGTTTAGTTTTTTGCCATAGCAATACACAGCTGAATCAAATAATCAAAGTTTGATGAGTTGATTATTTAAATCAGCTGTGTAGTGCTGGGGCAAAAACCAAAATGTGCACCCAGTTGGGGCACCAGGACAGAGTTTGGGAAACCATGTGCTAGAGTATTGTAGCTTTATTGATCTACTGTACTCAATGCAGTTTCCCTCGACCTCTAGGGGGCCTCCCACCCCAAAATAAAAATGGTTTATCTGGAATGCAAGTCATGTGCCCAGGGGCCCTGACCTCCAGGGGGCCCCCATTGATTGTGTAAGCCGCTCTCACTCAAATATCTGATGAACATAACATATGGAATGGCAAAACGTGTAGAATTGCAAGATCGCAAGCCAGCTGGACTTGTGTCAATTGCTTCATGTTGACATGAGGGAACGTGTGCACACACACTGTGTACTTCTATAGTAGTATTTAAAAATAGGTTACAATTATTTCCTTGAAATAGCCTATGATTTTAAAATACTTAATTCCAAAAATATTAGTTCAAATTACCCTATAACCAAACAGACCATGGGATTGAGGCACCTTTGAACGGGGTATAGCAGTAGATGCCAGGCGCACCGGTTTGTGTCAAAAACAGCAACGCTGCTGGGTTTTTCACGCTCAACAGTTTCCCCATGTGTGTCAAGAATAGTCCACAACCCAAAGGACATCAAGCCAACTCGACATAACTGTGGGAAGCATTGAAGTCAACATGAGCCAACAACCCTGTGGAACACTTTCAACACATTGTAGAGTCCATGCCCTGACGAATTGAAGCTGTTCTGAGGGCAAAATATATTTTGTACACTGTGTAGGTTCACACACAATCCCTCTTATGTCAACAGCTGGCTTGCGATCTTGTTTCATCTGTACTCAAACCTTCAAATGTAGGCAAACATTTAAAAAATCCTACAAATGATTCACTCCCTCTCGCATAACTATGCACATTCACACATTTTGAAGTGAAATAAAGTTAGCCAGGTTTTCGTGCGCAAACCTTTATTTCAATGGCATCACAAAAATATTGGCATTTGCCTTGGCTCTGATAAATATAACACTAATGTTTGTGTGAGAAAAACAAACTGCAGTGATGAATCTGAGGGATAAAAACATGCATTCAGTGTGTGGACCACTCGACTGTTATCAATACTGTTTAAGATAAACCAGTCATTCATGATTACAGTGACAACAGTGATGATATGGGAGTTACTTCCAGATCCTATCAATTTAATGCAATAATTAGATGGAATTACCTCTCTTCCAGGAACACAAACAGTGCTTCTGAAAAAAAAACAGTAGCTAATATTTTTAATGTATACATTTTTTGTTAGTACTGACATGCCAATATAATCTCTGTGTGACTGTGGCTAATAGCTATTGCATTAACACAACCCCCTGGCCTTTTAGGTTCACTGACTGTAAAAAGGGCAGAGGACATAGTCGAGGTCAATCAAGAGCATCACAGCCTGTTCATAGAAAACATCTAGGACAAAGATAATAACTGTCCAAATTCCTTGATAGGATGAAGTCTCTCTATCCTTTGACTTACTTATATAGCCTAACACACAAAACTATGCACTTAACATGGAGATATTGTACATTGCAGTTTGGGGGTTAGTGTTAGCCCTCACAGTGTAGTCAAATAGGCACAAACAATACTACTGCAATACAACCTGACTCCTTATAGCTTTACATCCTTACCAATGACATCTTTACTAACTCCTATGCGTTCTACACACAGATAATCATTTTAGAAGAGGAGTCGGTAGAGCACAGGGGTTGGCTATTGGAGCCTACTGGGGTACAGGAGACCCGATCTCAATAAGGGTCATCATAGTCGGGTGGCTGAATCTAGAGACCAACAGAGAAGTGTCCACCAGCTGCCAGTCTATCCACCCTACGAGGTCTTCCCCCTCTGATGGGCCATCTTCAGTCCCCCCAGAGGAGCAGTAAAGCCCCCCTTCTCCTCCACGTTGAAGAGCATTCCTCCCTGGAAGAGATTGAGCAGGATGCACAGGTGTGACATTTATTATGCTCCCCGTCAGTGTTATTCTTTCCTGTTATTTCTATCCTGCGGGGACACAGGGTTAACGGAGTTCCCAACACCTTAACCACCATTAATATAGCGTCATAATTGTAAATAAATACCGGTGGAAAGGTGTTTAATAGTATGAACCAACATCGTATCATAACGCTAACTAAAAACTGTTTTTAGATTCTCAAAAATATGAATATATAGCCCATCAATGTTTCAGCACTATCTGTCATATACAAGTTAATCTTTCATTTTTGTATCTTTGCAATTTTACAAACTACAATTCAATAACTAAAGAGGATAAGAGGCTGACGTTTTCATCTGTGTGCGCTACTTACCATTGTCAGCGATGGGTACCGCGGATGTAGGAGCGGCACACCGGCTGAGTCCACAATCCGGACACACATCATAACATGTAAATGATGTAGGATAGGAAAACAAGTCCCATGATAGCAAAAAACATCAACACTAAAATGTCCAACATGCTGAGAATGCCAGAAATAGAGGATGCAGATGTATCGCCAGAACACACGACGAAGAAATTGGAAGCCCCCTTAAAACCGGCGCAGATCGGGGGAGATCGGAAATAGCCGGAGCAGAATCATCTCTTCTCTGCACGAAACCCCTCCCCGCCCTATACTTTCTATAATATTGTACGCGTGGAAGCATACGGGTAGACATTAAAACCAGGATAGGGAGTAGCGTAAAACATGGGACATGTATTTTTGCTGTGGGCCCAGTCCCATACACATGTAATACATGCAATCTGCGTTTAGTGTTCAGCAAAGTCGTAGTCATATAGTCAAGGAATCACACCGAATGAGGAAGAATTTACACTGAAGGAAGCAAATAATACTGGACGCTACCGAGTAAAAATGACATTTTATTTAATCTGTAGAATATTTTAAGTACAATTCGAAGTGCTGAAACAGGGCAACATGAGATGCTTTTATCAGTTCCTTAAAATTCAACTGGAGTCTGATTTTCTTTTAAGAATGGCAATATATGCATGTTTAAAAAAAAATCAGAATAACAAAAATGCTATCAAAACAAAATAATTTTTGGATGGAATGCACAACATCGGTCTGAATGCTAGGTCAGTGTTTGTGGTTGGTTGATGTGATTTATATCTGCAATTCCTATACCAGTATCATACAAAAGCAAGGAATGGTTGATTCATCAGAAGCATAGGACATAGGAGTCTTTAATTGGGGTAGAAGGTTGAAGGACTCTTGGCCATAGGACTGATATGACCACATACATTGGGGGAGGAGAACAAGGTGATGAGATAAGATACTGCAGAGTTGTAGGAGTGATACCAAAGCAGAAGAGAATATTGGTCTCCTGGCAGATTCCTAGTCTTTCCTTACACCCCGCAGGTTGGGGGTAGTAGTATGCTTTCCTAGTAGCATCCCTTTCCTAGCCCCATCCAGCTCAATACAGACAATAACATGGTGCAATAATAATGTCTACGCCTTGCCGCTGTGGTCTATCATCACTCAAGTCGCACAAAAACACAATTGGCTTGTCTTTAGCCACTTTGGATTGGTTTCCCTCCAACTTCCACCATCATTCGCCTCGCTCCGAAACCCCCCAAGCAACTAAAACAAATCCACATCACTGCAAAGGAAAAACAGCTGTGGCAGCCAACGTAGGCTTGGTTTATTCCCCATCTATAAAACACACCAAAGCCTCCAAGTAGCCAAGGCAATTTTATTTTGCGAGGCATTGACTGCTGATACTGTACAAGAGGCCAACCAAATTCCCAACACCCCATTCACATCAAGCCAAACCACCTCTTCCTCCTCACCCTTTCTTCAGTTACTTCAGCAAAGCAAGTGAGACTTCAAATGGCTCTGCCCCAAAACGGCCCTTCATACAGTGTACGAGTTTAAAAATGTCCAGTTGTCAAGTAGAGATCATAGATGCTAAATGCCAGCCTAGACTTACCTTTTTTTTTTTATCAGCATGGCAATCTGATTATCCAGTCGGGTTGAGGTGTGCGTTGTGTTCATTCTAATTAATTTAAGCATCATTGTTATAACTCATCACATTACAAAGTTGAAGCCAAAATGATATGAACGGTCAACACCTACTTACTGTCCAACACGTCCCACCACACTGGTACTGAAAAGGGTACAGTTACCCTTTATACTGCCCCTTCACCTCATTAGATCAAAATCATCCCACACTACAGCTTTATTCTGCAGGTAAAAGCCCCTTCCTTCCCCAGCACCATGACCTACAACCCAAAACAACTGTACAACACCACCATCAAATCAGGCTACACGGCGGAAGTACAGCTCTGTTTTTATAAAGCGGAACAAGACTTAACAACCCCCCCCCCTCATCTGTAACAGTCACAGCGCATCAGAGAAGGGGAAGAAACAGTAGGGTGGGAAAGATAAGGGGAGAAGTAAGCGGTCGAGGAGGAGTTCACCGCATCCCTCTCCCAGAATTACACGGTCCCTCGGGACACGGAATGTACAACGATCCGTCGGCACTGGAAGAATCTGCTCCTGACAGGACATCCAGACAGATCTCGTAGCTACGACTATGAAAGTTACGTCATTGTCGCGTAACATTTCTCAGTTTTCTTGTGCAACACAGGCGTGCCACCACATAGGCAGGGAATGTCCTATGGAAATGTGTGCCTATAGAATGTCAGAGATCTATAAATGCGGGCGAGCGAGCGGGGGCCTAATGTAACTATGCGCCATGACGACTGCTCATTAATGAGCATGTGAATATTCATGAGCCAGTGGCACTCCAGAACATTGCTCTCCACTCTTCGGAGTTTCAAGGAAAAGAAAACTGGGCGAGGTGGTCCAGTCACGAGTTGGCACAACAAAACAGGCAAATTGGGTTGACGAATTGTCAGGCAAATACATAACCCATGATGGTTGATTTAACCCATGGATCTAAATCGGTGGGATTGCTAACCCAGCATACGCACACGTCTAGACAAAACTAGCGTGCCTTATTGGTTCATTAATCGAGTTGCCGTTTTACTTCCGAAATGTATTTGATACATTGACATTTTTAAAATAAGCCTCTTAGAATACCAACAAAAGCAAAGGGGGAAAAAAAACTGCATGATAGTGTTTTATTTCCTAACATTTACCACAGCCTGGATTCTGACCCCCCCGTTCGACACTTCTCATAACAAAGGACTGGAATGTTTAACAACAAAACAAAGTGAAAAATAATAATAATTTGAAGAAAAAAGAGAAAAGATTGACAATACAGAATTGTGTTTGGCCTTCGCGCGTACGATTGATAAACTCGGATGTTGGTTCTCTTGGAATAGGGGCAGGACCTGGCCTGATCCTACCCCCTCTCTCCGCCCCAGACCCTCTCCAACCATCACGTCACTCATCTTCCTGTAAGCCTGTCGGAAGGCATGAGGCTGCGAGCAGGAGACAGCAAGAATGAGGAATAGCTTCACACCCACTGACTAAGGTGATGACATGATTGTAAGAAGATTGTAACCACGTCCCCTAACTAACTCATCCCTGATCCCTCCTGTACTTCAAATGCCTGAACTTGAGGTACAAGGCAAGGCAGGAGGCGCTCTTCAGTTTAGATAGGATTCCAGTTGAGTTTCAGAACAATACCCACAATGCAGTGCAGGACAGGGTAAGACAGGTGAGGTAACAGATAAGTACTATTGATAAATGCGTACGTGTAGTTATAGAAATATATAAGACCTCTCTGGTAAGACTGATACTGTAGACTGCTCACAAACTGGTTGATGCGACAACAATGGGGTAGATGGTTAATGGAATGTACACAAGTCAAATATTCAAGCTGAGTTCTAACTGCCCAGATATAGTAAGATTCTACACTGAGCTTCCAGTCAGACCAATTTCAACCAGTTTCAAAAACGGAAAAAGAAAAAAACTACTTCTGAAGATGCCACACCCACATCCCAAACTCATTTTCTCATGACCACATTGGCCTCAGTTCTCTGCTGTCATGG